>NC_028361.1:1342978-1569228 GCF_000741045.1 Vigna radiata var. radiata | reverse complement strand
GGAAATTTTCTTACCTGACGAAACAAGAAACCAATCGGATGGTTTCGTAGCTCTTGACTCCAGGAACAAGGAAGCACCACTAATTTAGGATTCAATCGGTGGAATTTGCTGGAATCCTAGAGAGAAGTCAGAGAAAATTCTGATTAGGGCACAAGGGTTGTTTTTAGAGAGAAAAGGGAAATGAGGAATGAAAATCTGAATTGGGGAAAAGGGACCCCTCTCTTGGCCATGTGCCCAATACGAATGGACCTGGGATCTTTTCAGAGGCCCACTAGCCTTAAATATTTTAAGGACCTTGCAATATGAACTGAAGCTAGTAAATCCGGCTACAGGGTTTACCAGTAAAAGTTATACGACCTATTGATCTTTTTATTTATTTTATTTTTCTTTGATTTTGATAAGCTAAAAGAGTATTTAGTCAAATGTAATTTTAATTTTTTATAGAAAGAAAATACCAAGATATCCAACATAATCCCTTCAGTTTTTATCTTTTAATTTTCAAATTAAACTCAATCCTATCTAGTATATCTTAACAAATATTCATTTTCAATAAACTATAACATAACAATATGATAAAATAATAACAACTACAATAATAAGGATGATAAATAATATAATAAAATAATAACAATTATACTAATAATGCTGATAAGAAATAAATAAAGATAAAAATAATGATAACATAGCAATAATAATATATTTACAATATCTCCACATTTTCCATTTATATTAACAAATCGAATAGTCCATGCTTATTATTAGAAACCATTCTTTAATTTTTTTTTTAAATTATTCCCAAAACCATTGAATTTATTTATCCTTATACAACAATTTTGCCTTGGATTATTTCTCATTAATATTTCTAATCCCTTCAGATTGGTGGAAGTCGAGTTCCATTCCCAGGTAACTGCTTCCTTTCCTTCTTTTATGTTTATTAAGAAAAAAAAAAATGGTCGACGACGCATTTTTCACATCACATCTTTCATTCACATTTTGTTGAAGCAATTCCGTCTTCCCTTTTCCCGCTAATAATTTTTCCTAGATTTGTAATTTCAATCTGGAATAATCACTGAGGAAACATTGAGTTCATGACACAATGAAAAATAATGAATTCTATTTTATGATGGTTTTCTTCATTCTAAAAGCTGATCAGAAACAACAATATAATATTTGAGGAGAGATTTGATCGATTGTAAATTAAAGAGGAAATTATAAACTTATGGGCACTTTTTTTTTGGTACATTGGAACTGAATTTATGGATCTGTGTTTTTGCATTCATCTTCATTCCATGTATACCTATACCTGTATGTTCTGATACTAAATTCTTAGTTCTTCAAGCTTCTGGGAGAACAAGTTTCTGTCTCAAATGAGGAAATTATTATGACAAAGATACTATGATGTTGTGTATTTATTTGCATCTATTGGATATATTAAGTTCATCCAGAAGGCTGAGTGCATTTAGAATAGTCTCTTAATCTGTGATGTCTGTATTCACTTTTCAGTTTCAGGATTCCTATTCATTTTCTGAGGAAATGAAGAGTTCCTAGCAAGAAATTTCCCTCTAAAATTAATCTTTTCGAATGTCCCAATAAAAGGATGTTCAAACACCGTTTAAGGGGATTCTCCAAGTCCTTCGGGAATCAAATTGATCCTCAAAAATCCGAAACACTCAAAAGAACAAAAACAGGTGCAGATCATGTATTGTGTTGCTGTCTTTTTCAGATCAAAATAAGTGTTTTATCTTTATTAATATGCATGATAAAAATTTCTTTTCAAGATTATATATCTTGAAGAGAACTGCAAAATTTTATGATTTCTCTTGAATCATAGGCACTTTGCAATGTGAACTTCCACGAACTACTTTTCAATATTTATTCATCTCTTATGTTGTTGACAGACATGGAAAGCGAGCTAAGCAGAATAGCAAAGCTGATAAAAAATGAAGAGCAATGCAAAAAAGATGGGAACTCCATGAAAGAGAAAAAGCTTGTGTTGCTGGTAGAGGATTTGTACGTTCAGTCACTGTACCCATTGTACGGTGGTCTCACCGGAGAGTACGTAAAATCAGGTCCGAGCAAAGTGGATAGGATGTCCTCAGCGTCTTCCTCTAGCTCGGAATCTGAGTACTTTTCCTCAGAGGAAGTTGATTATAATTCAGACATCAACGATTCAAACCAATCTACTTCTCAACTACTAAATCCAGAGCTTCAACTTGAAAGCCAATCACGTCAAGTTAAACAACTCTTGTTTGCAAAGAATGCTGATTTGCACAGACGAGTTTTTGAGCTTCAACTGTTACTTAACGACACCAAAGGAACAGTGTCTGTGTTACAGGCAAAACTCCAAACAAACGAGGATCGTTCAGCGTCAAAAATTGCTGAATTGATGGCACGGATACACGAGCTCGAACAAGAGGCAAAGTCTCTGCGGACGCAGAAAGGAAAAGTGGAAGAGAAGATTAGACGCAGCAGAAACGAAGCATCGAGCCAGAAGAAGGACTTGGAAGACCAGATTAATGCCATGCAACAAATGTTAGATTCCTTGAGAAATCACAACAAAGAGTTGGAGGTACAATTGGAAAGAACGAGAGTAGAAGCTTCGAAATCATGCTCGGTTAGAATACAAAATCACGGGGAGGATTTGAGTGAAGAAAAGGAGTGTTTTCTTGCAAGAATAAAGGACCTGGAACTGGAATTGGAATCTCGATGCAGTAAACAGCAGGATTTGGAGGATAGAAAGAAAGAACTAGAAAGAGCAATGGCACGGGGAGTGCAAGAGATATGTGAAGTTTTTAGGGATCATGAGGGTTGTAAAGAAGGAGCTACCATTACCATAGATGGTGAAGGTTTAAAAAGTGTAGTTGAAAAATTAAAAAGCAGGGTGGGTGATCAGGAGGAAACGATAAAGAAGCTAACAGAAAGCATTGAAGAAATAGGTGCAGAGAAAGAGGAGAAAGAGAAGATCTTGAAAGAAATGGTGTGGAAGTTAGAAGCGATGGTGAGCAAAGAAGCAGGGGAGAAACTGAATCTGATGAAACAAGTGAGGCAGCTTGAAAGGAAAGTAGAAAACTTGGAAAGGGATGTGAAAGAGAAGGATGGTGATTTGGTGGGGCTTGCCGAGAAGAAGAAGGAAGCAATAAGACAACTTTGTTCTCTGGTTGAGTTTCATCGTAATCGCTATGTCTATCTAAAGGATTCCATGTCAAAGAGAAACAAGTTTTGGTAACAGAAAACCAGTCTCCATTTTTGTATTTGCTTCAAGAAACACACATTTTGTTAACTTTTAGGTACGAGGTTGTCACTATCAAACAACCAACCACATTATACCTCTTAGCTGCTCCTGCCATTATGTTCCTACGTGCCTGTGTTCGATTAGATAAATTGTTAGAAAGTTTTGGTTTCTCCATTTTCTTTCATGATCTATGGGAAACAATTAACTTGTATTCACTTTTCCTATCATTCCACTTACTTATTTTTGGATCCTCATTGTATTTTCCTATTGATTAAGTAAATGTTGTTCTCATCATATTATAATTATGTTTCAGGGTAAGGTTTATACTATTTTATTTTGAAAAATGATATTTTCACATCAATTTTTGACACTGCATACGTGTCAAAATGTGGTTGGACGATTTCAAATTAAAAAAAACTGAGACAAGAACGTACTAGGAAGAGAAAAATCAAAGTTTTTTTTTTTTTTAATTTGAAATCGTTTAATCACATTTTGATACATGTACAATATCAAAATAGTGTCAAAAAATTGGTATTAAAATATCATTTTCCTTTTATTTTCTTCTATTATATTAATGGTTCAGATTAATTTCATAGTTAAAATTTTATATAATAAGAGAGATTAATTGATTATGGAAAATATCAGAAGGGATACTTTAGATTCTACATTACTGTTGCTTCTTTCTAAAGGATTGTATATTACTTTTAGTGACATCAACAAAGAGATTAATGTGCAACTCAACAAAATGACTGGATTATACAATTAGATTCCTTAAATGTTTACAAGTACACAATTATTCCTAGTATTTAGAGTTAGTATAAGAATGTTGAATTAACTCCATTATTCCCAATAAACTCATGTCATTACATGTGGATTGTAAATTAAACAAATAACTTTAAAATATAAAATTAAATATTTGTTGTAAATACAAATTAATATTTTTTTTATAAAATAAAATAACGAAGCTAAGTGTCATTAAAAATATATAAAGAAAATGAATGCTATTCAACTTTAACATTTCCCTTTCTCCAATTATTAAAACTTTGTTTGGTGTCGGTTTAATCGGATTCCACAATTTCGTCCTTACATAGACTATTTTTGGAAATCTTTTTTAGAGTAGTACTGGTGACTAATATTATTAATAATTAAGGAGGGTATATAATTGTTCTATATATTTATTTACATGATGTAAGATATATAACAATATACAATAGTTATATGAGCGAAAAAAAGAGAGGCTGTCCATATTACTTTGCAACCTATAAAAAAATGTTTTTTTAATAATTTTTTTATAATTACTTATATAATAATATGTGATAAATCCGTTTCAAATGTATAAATATATAAATCAACAAATCAGTAAATAGTATTATAAAAAATTTATTATAAATAAATTGTTAACGTATAAGAATAATGCAAATAACATAGTTAAAGCAACATTGTACATGGTCCATATATGGTGGAAGTTGAACGTTAGAAAGAGGGTAACAGTTTTTCTGGTCACAACTCATGACTACCGCGTTTCACATCTTTCATCTATAAAAGCAGAAAGCGATTCAACTTCACGTCACTCTCTCTCTTCTCTAATTCAATTTAATGTGATTTTTGCTCATAACATAAAGACAGCACAGACAGACTCATAGGATTCTTGATATGGCTCAAACAAGAAACGAGGTAACCATTACGGAGAAACTTTTAGCGACGAAATCATCCTCGTATTCTACCAATCTTTGGGACTGTGGCAGCACGCTCTACGATTCATTTGAGCTCAACTCCTTCAATCGTCAACTCCACTCCGCCATAGCTAAATCCCCTATAACTAGAACGCTTTCCATGCCTCACTTACCGGAGCGTTCGCTTCACGCGTTTCCGGTTCAGCCTCCTCCACCTTCCATCGCCATGCCACGAAAGTTCTTCAACTTCTCTCGCTCCTTTCACAAACTCATTCGCTCCGTTTTCAAGTCCTACAATAAAACCTCCACCACCAGTTTCAGTTTCCAAGTGCCGGAGAAATACTCCAAAGAGCGCTTCTACGTGGTTTATGATAAATCTGGAACTGTTCTCTCCACCATCCCCGAAGTTCCAGAGTTTGAGATCGGTGCACTCTCGCCGGAGATCTCTTCCCACGTCAGAAGGTCAGCTTCGGAAAGGTTAATTACCACAAATCGCTTTGTTTTAGATCTTATTTAAATTTTTTTTTATTTCGCTAGGAATTTGATTATTTTCAAAATTGATTCAACCGAATGTCAATGTCAGTGGTTAAGCTGTTTTCGTTAATTATCCTTAATATTGCGTGGTATTATACTTGTTTTAATGTTAATTAACTTTAATACTTGTTTTAATGTTAATTAACTTTGACATGGCGTCGTATTGTACTTGTTTTAATGTATCAAATAGCATACGTGGAGATTTCTGTTGCAATGCTGGCGAGCCAATTTTTGTTTGAATTAGGATGTTTGATGTTTTGTTTGTATTTAATGTTTCAACTCTGAACATTGATGGCCTAGAGATAAATTAGTGATATTTTGTAAAAGGATAATTATGCTCCACCTTCATTTTCATAACAAATTCATTATTACAAGAGAGATAAAAAAATTAACATATAATATATGTTGTTTTCTAATTAAGTTTGAACTTTTATTTTAATTTATATTTTATTAAATGTATTGTACAATAATGAGAGAATAATATTAAATATGGAAGTTTTTTCCATAAAAAAAAGACGAGACAAAATTTAACTATATTTTTAAAAGTTTACACTCGTATTATTATAAAATAGATACATGTACCTTAAACATAAAATAAATAATGTCATGTTAGCATCGATTTTTTTTACAAAGAGTTAGATAGCAAAGGACAACTCGAGATCGACATTTAATAACATGGATATACTATTATTGAGGTTGGGGTCAATATTTGAATTTTCATACTAAAACCATGCACAACATTTTAACAAATATTATTCTTATAATGTGTCTTAAATATGTCACAGTCGTGGAGCTTTGATTTTCAAAGAGAAACTCCATGCTGCGATGTATTTAAAAATTCGTAGAAATGGTAAAATAATAAATCAATCTTTTTATTTATTTTTCTTGGGTGTGAATAGGACAACAGATGAATAAATTATGGAAATTTGAAAACAAGAAAGACTCTTGTATTGATTGCTCAACACGGCTCTGCTATGGGATAGTCATTATTGCTATGGAATCAGAAAAAATAAATGTTATAAAAATATTTTTATTTTTCTAATAAGGTTAAGAATAAATTACTTTTTACAATAATCTACGTTAATTTTTGTTTTTAAATTAAATGACTAAATGCTTTTAATTTCCACTATATTTTTTTAATTTACTTTGTCTTATGTTTGTACACAATTTAAAAAATGTGAGAAAACGAGAAAGTAAGATATGTCATAATATTACATATATTATGAATTAATTAAGTGGGACAGAGATGGGCATGATAGAGAGTACTTAGGTGGAACATAGTGATTATTGAGAGTAGGTTCGTTATAAATTGAGTTGCAGTGACTACCTGGCAACATATGTGGAACCAGCTGCTAAAAATATTTTCTATAAAACTAATACATTTTTTAGTTTTTTCTTTTTTTTTTATATATGTAAGTTATATTGTTAGCATTTAATTACTTCCTATCATTTTTATAATTTTTCTTTTATATATTAATTTAATTAATTTTTTAATTTTATTAACTTTAACTTATAATATAATACACATATTTTAAAAATGCGACACACGTCGACAATAATAACTGTATCTATGCTAGTATATATAAATTAAAATAATTTTCACTAAAAACATAACAATTATAAAGAAAAAATGAAAATAAGTAATATGGAAGAAAAAAAAATACTATTTTGATTAATTTACATTAATTGGTTTACTCAAAGCACAATGATTAAATAACGTTCAGGTTTCTGAAAATGTAGAACATTTTCAGGTTAATTTTTTGAACTGAAAGTTTTTAAGTTTTCTGAAATAGGTGTATATTATAAAAAAAATGTTTGTGAACGTGATTAAATATTATTTTATTTTAAAACGTGAAAAATTTTGTTATTTAAATCTTGTTTTAAAAATAAACACATCAAAATATATATATATATATATATATATATATATATATATATATATCATATGGTCTATTTCTTTTGGAAATTTTTTCTTACTTATACGACCATTTATTTGGTTGGTTTCCATTTTTTGTCTCGTCTCTTTAGACTTAAATGAGCTCACATGATTCAGGTTGTGTTGAGAAACATGCTTTAACTTCTTTTGCTTCATTATTTTTCCTTTATTATATTATACAGAGTATTTTTCCTTTCATCTCTTCACAGTATACAATAAAAACCAACAATAGTATCTTATTTTAAATATATATTTAAACTAAGTTTAATAAAATGATTATTTTTTCTTAATTTTGTTTTACTATTTAAACATTTTCAGTGTGCTCTATCCTTTTTCTTTCCCAAATTAAGCATCGGTCATTTCTAACATATTGATGTATATCATACCATTACAGCAATTATACTAACATTCCTTATTCACGTCAATAAGTCAACTTTAATTAAGGACATCTTATTTATTATTCATGTAGCATATATCCGTTCTAACACTATCATTGAATTCCACAAAATAAATTATATTTACTTCTATTTAATTGACTACCTTAGTACATATTACTTTGCTACTACGAATCATAAATAAAAGAATAGAGAAATTTCAAGCAACAATTATATAGTAAAAGATTGATTTTTATTTTTCTTTAAAATATATAAAGATGAAACTATTTAGCCTATATGTTTTTATCTCAACGAATAAAAACTAAATAAAATAAAAATGAGTTAAATATGTTCTTATTTTTTTAGCTTTAGTTTTAAGTGAAAAGTGATTTTTTTTTAATTTTTTAATTTTAGAGTAAAATTTAGTTTTTTTAATCAAATTTAATTTAAAACTTCTTAATTATTATAAAAAATTATATTAAATAATATAGATAATTCAAATACTAAAATAATAAAAAATTAAGAAACTAAAACATATTTAATCCAATACAAATTTAAAACATGTGAGATTACAACCTTAATTGTTGAAAGAAATACTCAGTATTATACTTTATTTAGTTCTAAAACCCCGGAAGCAGGATTTTAGGTTTGAGCAGTTTGAGAGTATTTCTTCAGTGAAAGAAACATGGCGAAGGAAATTTTGACTCTTGATAATGCGACAACCTGCACATCTTGGAACCTTTCCGGTACCAGACTCGCTGCTGCTTCCGCTGATGGCACACTTTCAATCTTCGATTCCCGCGATCCATCTTCTTCTTCCTCCCTCCGTTCTACTTTCAAATCTAGGGTTCGTCTTCTATTTTCTTTCCTATTTTTCCTTTTACTCTTATTAAATATGTAATTCGGACTAGATTAAGTTTTACTAAGACGCTAATGCATTAATAAATCGTGAGTTTTATGTGTATATGTTGTTATATATTATTGTTATTTACAAACAGACCTTGTAGGATAATTGTTCACTTTAACATGGTCATTCCTTATTGTTCTCTCTGTGGTTTCTAAAGGTTCTCGAAGGAAACATCGTGAAGATTGTTTGGGTTCCACCAGAGTACGGTGATGCAGTCGCGTGTATTTCCGCCGATGGAATTATGTCACTGTGGGAGGAGGTTGCAGAAGGTATCGTTGATTGGTTTTTTGTTAGAGTTGAATCAGTGTGCTTCTTATGGCAAGCATTCAATGGCTTAAGCTTTGGAACCGAGTTGCGCACTAAATATTAACTTTCTTTTTGGAAAATAGGATCTGGTTGCAATTTTTTACGGCATGCTGTGTTTTTTGTTTAGTGGGTAGTTTTGCATATTCTTTACGACTTAGTTTTAAATCCAGTTTTTTAGTTTTCGTGATGTGATTCCTGTCAACAGATTTTTTCATTCAGTGTGTTACTTTGTAAAATCTTGTTCAGTTAATTTTGAAATTCTGAAAAGTCGATATGTAGATTCGCAGTCTCTTCAGTGGAAGATGTGCAAAAGCTTTGGAGACAGTTCAAGCAAAGTCCTTGATGTTCAATTCGGGATCTCTTCGACTAGTTTGAAAATGGTTAGTTATATGGCTAGACAATGCCATTGATATTTATTTTGGAACTATACTTTTATCTATTTCTGCTGACTACATTGTGCGTACATTATTATTTACTTACGCATGTCATAGCTAGTTCAGTAATTATTTCTTCATTGATTAATTATTATTATTCTATTAACATTTTAGGTTGCAGCATATTCAGATGGCAATATAAGAGTTTTTGAGCTCTTGGACCCCTTAGAACTGAGAAACTTGCAGCTTCAGGTGAAACTATATATTCGAATATAACTATACCTTCCGTCACAGTAACAAAACGAGGCACTAAATATTCTTTTTCTTTTTTTCGTCTCACATTTTAGGCTGAATTTCAAAATGTTATCGAGTCGGTGTCTGCATTTGGAAAGGCTTCGTGCCTCTCTGCATCCATATCTTGGAATCTACAAAAGGGTGGAAGCCAGGAATCAAGCTTCCTTGTAGGTTTTAATTCAAATACATCAGAGCTTAATTCTTCGAAGGTAACTCTAGTCTAGAATTCCGCCCTGTTATTTTATTGATTTCAGTTGTGTTATCTATATTTTTTCATGGTATGATTATTATTGCACTCTAGAATTTTCGTCTCCACTTTTCTGAACCGTGGATAACCTTGCAATAGATGTAAGCTGTGAGCCTGTGACAATGGGCAAGAGTTCAGTATTGCAGCAGAAGCACATTCCACATCTTTCTTCTATTAGGTTTTGGCGGAGGATTATGTCTTTGACTTGAGATGTTTATTTTCCTCAGGTATGGGAATTTGATCAGGCTCATCAAAGATGGCTTCCGGTAGCAGAATTGGCACTGCCTGAAGACAAGGGTGATCAGGTTTATGCTGTTGCATGGGCACCAAATATTGGCAGGTAATATGTGCAAAAGTTTAGAAAAATGTTAGTTACATTTATTGGCTGGGACTTCCTCGTACAACCTGATTGGCAACGACTGTTTGGATAGGTTGATAGTCATGATCTCATGTAGTCAACTAACATGAGGAACTTTGTTATTCTACTAGGCTCGGGCTGTGCTTATGTCTATCTACCACCTGTGTCAAAGAAATATGAAAGATCCTTTTCTGTTATATTATTATTTGAATATATCAGTAATTGGTATGATTCTTATGTAGACCGTATGAGATCATAGCGGTTGCAACTCACAAGGGACTTGCAATATGGCATCTTGGATTGAACCCTGACCATGATGGAAGACTCCCGGTAGAGCGAGTTGCACTACTCTCAGGTCACCAGGGCATGGTATATGAATGACTTTAAATTTATCTCTTATATGTCCCCTTCTACTCTTCAATTTGTATTTAAGAGATGATGTGGATGTTGAACTTAGCTTCTGATGGGTTTATACGACAATGTGTTGCTTACTGTCATATGTTACTTAGGTGTGGCAAATGGAATGGGATATGAGTGGAATGACGTTGGCTACTACAGGGCAAGATGGAATGGTCCGATTATGGCAGTCTAATCTCAATGGCGTTTGGCATCAGCAAGCTGCATTTGAACCCACTTCGTAGCCACCAGAGCGGTTAAACGCATCCGTTTTATGTGAAAATGAATCTCAAATTTTTGTTCTCCGTAAGGAAGATTAAAATGCCCAGTCTACTTTTGAATGGCGACCGATAATTTAAACCGCATTCAGTTTGTGAGGTGGCATGGGTTCTCATTTCTTGTTTTTGTTTTTGGCACACTCAGAAGTAACTATTAAATATTTCTGTTGTAATTTAGGTTGACGACATTTATCCTGTTAGATGAAAGATCTTTCAACTAAGTATCATGCATTTTGTACATATCACACTATTGCTTTCCAGTAGCTACAGATAAAATTTTCCTTAATACAGTACTGTAAAAACACTTGTTAATTGTTGATCAAAAGGATCTATCGAAATCTGATCACCGGATGTTCAGAAAGCTCAACGCAAGAGAGATGTTACTCCAATTCCAGTCATTTCGGCCTCACATTACCCAGGCCTACACCCATCATTATTTTTGGGCCCATAAACACAGTTCATGCGGCAAAATTATGGGAAAGCTTGACTACAGAAGCATCTGTGGAAGAATATCTGAAGTGTCAATTATTACTTGGCTGCTTCCTCTGTGAACCTGTTGTTACTTAAATTATGTCTTTTAAGGTAAATAATACACATGTTTCACGAAAACAAATTCATTGTATTAATTTATGATATAATCATTTTTGTTTACTAAAATTAATAATTAATTTATTTACTGTGAGTACTATTATTAAATATATATTCTAACAAAGTAAATTAGAGAAGGAAAGTACTTTCTTAACCCTCAAGACTATGTTAGCTGAAGTCAGCTTAAAATGAATTTGAGTCCTAAGAAAGTTATGTTTGAAGAAATTCGTTAATAATTTAATAGATCAAGGAAAAACACCGGAGTTTATTAGTGCTGTCTGGAGTCTAATACATCATCGTAGTATCTCCTTTTTGTTTCTTCAAATACTAACAATAATTTCGACAAACACTATGAAATTAATTTTCTCAAGGGCACTTAGGATGAAAACCCCAAGGCATTGAAGGGCAATCTCCACCGATTCCCGCTGTATCGAGTGAGAAATTGAAGTCAAAAATTGGAGAATTGGTGGTTGGTGCATCAGCTAAAACTATCCCGACAGCATCAGAATCAGGGCACGGCTTGTCAAAGACCCTATCGAATTCATCATGTAAATGAAAAGACGGAGACACAAGATAATTTGATTCAGGTGAGTTCGGAGAGAAGAAGGATGTTTGGGAAATGGTGCTGCAAAAGGGATCATTCTCCAGTACAAAGGAAGGAAGAAACGTGTGGTGGTTATCATGTGTCATGCATTCAAATGAAGGGAATGGATGTTGGGTCATGTTATCCGTTTCGGCAATCAACGTGTTTGTGTAGTTTGTAACTCTTTCTCGCGATGACTGTGCATGATGAAACTGAATGTCACTGTCACAACCTTGAGATTTCTCTTCTGTATCTGCTAACTTTAATGACAGAACGACATCTTTTCCCTGAGAACAGACGTGGTTTCCTCGGTAACTTATGTCAAAGACATTGGGGTCTTCTTCTGATCTCTGCACTTGTTTCGTGGCGAAACAGCCCTTAGATTTTTGGAATGTGCACCTGTAGTAGCTTCTGCAAATGTAACAATCCATTGTTAATTGTTGTGATCAGTGACCAATAAATTTCAAAATTTTAAAAAATTTCACCTGGGATATTTTGCATTGAGGATGTTTTTCTGTCCATATTTTCTCCAGCTGTAATCATCTTGCAGAGGTTCTTCAACCCCATTGTGGATCTTCACTCTAACCTGTTCCTTCCATTTGGGCATCTTCTTTCTGAAGCGAAATTGGAACCAGTGTTAGAACAAATAAAAATAACAGAAGGGGTTGTCTTGTGCTGCTAAAATTTGTACCTTTTCTTTGCATTCTGTTTAAGTTCTTGATGATCCTTGAGGGCACCTTCATGTGGTGACGAAGTTTGAGTTGGTTGATGCATGGTTTCTGAGTTTGAAAATGGTGCATTCGGTCTCAGAATAAGCAAGGCCTTGTTGTAAGAAGACAGTATACTCTGCAGTAGTGAGTCTCTGGTGTGAATGGAAGAGGGTATATTGAAGTCTTCCTTCAACTTTCTTGCTATCTCCAACCCCTGAATTAGCTCACTCACCAGTGCTTTCTGCACCCAACTCTTTTCACTTTCCATTTTACTCTATCTATCTATTGAAATGGCAACTAAGTTTTGAAGTTTAAACTGATTTGTTGGAACAGAGAATTGAAATGGCAAAAGCTTAGTGAATGATGAAGCAAAGGAAGGGGTGCTATGTAATTGTCAAATGTAATGTGTGAAAATGAGTCAAAGTTTGACTGAGAAAATGAGTTTTTGAGCTGAGACTGGTATTTTGTTAGTGAGCAATAGAATGTTGACCAAGTCCAGTACACGTCAGCTTAATGATACTATTGCTTCCTAATTTACTATTTGTTTAAAATGATTTTGAATAGAAGATTCTTGGATAAGAAAATTGATGGTGAGAGGATAAAATTTACTGTAAATAATTTAATATTTATAAATATTTATTAATAGTGAATAATAGATATTTTAATATATTTATAATTAAATTGGATATAATATCATATTATTTTTGTTTATAGATATTAATTATTTATAAAAAAAATTAAAATTACAAATTAACTTATATTTCATTAAAAATTTAATTTAATTATTTATTAGGTTAAATTTTAATTTAATTAAATTTATATTTTATGTTTTTATAAAATTATTTAAAATTTATTTTTAAATTTTATAGAATATTTACATATATCTATTAATATTTATGAGTTTTAAAATATACATACTTTTTTAAGGATAATCTAGGAATAATAAATCAAATAACAATTTTATTTGATTTTTATTCTTACCTAAAGTTAATTCAATTCGATAGTGACCAAATGAAAAGGAAACAATTTACATATTATAGTGTGAAAAAGAGAATTAATATCGAAATGACAAAGACGCCTATGTGCATGCACTTTATTTATCCCTTTCACTTCTAGAAGAATATTTTGACTAAAAAAATACTTTGTTTATCCCTTTCACTTCTAGAAGAATACATTATTTTCTTTATTTGTTTATAATTTTTTTAATAATTGTGTAGGAAATACTATAACTTATAAAAGAATATATTGTTACGGAATAATTAATAATAAAAAACTGAAAATACTAAAAAGAAACATGTTTAAATGATAGAAAAGGAAAACAAAGAGAATTAAGAGAAAACTAATTTTCAATTTTGATATTGTTGAAAAGCTTTTTAAGAGAAAAATTTATTGAAGTTTCAATCATATTAATGAAACTGAAACTAAATAAAATAAGAGATTGATAAGAAGAAATTGGATTTGTTGCCTCTTATTCACTTTTCTTACCGATACAATTTTGGTTTGTACATTGAAATGTAATTATGATTTGATAAAAATAGTTATTTTGGTTTTCCCAATCCCATTTATAGTCAAATATTTTATTGAATTTATAATTAATTTTTTTCTTAAGGGAAGGTATTTTCATAATTTAAAGATCGTTTGGTTTTAATAATTTCTTTGAATGTTATTGTATTAATCTTCGTATTTGTTTTAAATCATGTATTTTTCCTAGTTTGATTGTAATAAAATTCTTATACATACTTTAATTTATTTGTTGATAATCGAAATCTTATTCATGCAAACTTCTTAGTCTTGATTTTGATTTAAGTTGATCGAAATCTTATTTATTACCATACAAGCTTATTTATGATTCTATCCATAATATAAAATAAGTTTGAATCTTACATATCACTATTAGGATAGTTCAAAGATTTAGAAAGCTTAAAACAGATTTAAAAATGATATTTTTTATATATTAATAAAATAATTTATATTAAAATATATTACAATTTTATTTAAAAATTATTCTTTTAACTTTTTTTACACTTTTTTTTAAAGACTTAAAATAATTAGTACTAATAAAAAAACATTTTTTAAGACATTATTTTATTGGAGGAGGCCTAAAGTAAATTAGTACTAAAGAAACTTGTGAACATTTTTTTTAGGTAATAATGACTTTATCTGTTTATACCATTAGTTAATTTCGTCACTGTCGAAATCTTATTATCATTGCATCTTCCAAAACAATAGCACAGATAAAAGTACAACTATCGTTTCCTTCATTCTTCTTTTGCTTAAGTAAAGATAAATAGAGTTTTAGTTTTTTTTTTTTTCCTCATTCAAACAATTATTTACTTTGGTGAAATATTCTCACTTAAATAAGAATAAGATAGATCATAATGACATTTTATTATTTAATTGAATATGGTTTAAACGACAATAGAATAAAGTAATGTTAGGATTAATTGTTATGTTACATATAAATATAAATAAATATAATAATGATTATGAATTAATTGTTACAGTTGTATTTCATAGATGAATAAATGTCTTTGCAAGGTTAGAAAATGAACCTCAACTTAACATAATAAATTTTATTAGCATTTTGAAGCGAAAGTATAAAATTTCTATGTAATTTTTATTAAAACTAAATACAAATCCTTTACAAGGTACTTCTATAACATTAATAAAGGAGATTAATAAAGAAAAATCATGTAATTAACTTTTTTATTCCTGTATACCAGATCTTACTATCTTTATTTATTTTTAATTACTAGTTTTTTAAATTTAAATAACTACCCATAATAAAAAAAATCTATATAATAAAAAAATGTTTCGAATAAAATTATACAATTAAGATTACTTTTTAAAAAAATATTTTTATAAATTAATATTGTTTTTTATAATGCATAAATGGTGTTCTGAAGTGAATGTCATTTTGTGCTTATTCTTCTATTTCTATTTGGAAATATCATGTTTTTTTAACAACAACAAAATACTATAATCTTCTTGTTAAGTCTTTCTTATTCGGCAGTGTGTACAATGTTTATATTAAAACTTTATTTAACGATTCTAATCTGGTAATCAAATTATATATGGTAAAGGATTTAGATATCGTGAGAGAGAAATTAGGGATAATACTGATTAGGAGACATTCAAATAAAAAAAAAATGACAAGTTTAAATTATAAATCACTCAGATTAAATTAGTCTAATACACACTTTTTTATACAAACTTTTTCATAGCTTCTATGACACTAACATAAGTTTACGATTCAAGCAGAAGGAATACAATGGGCGACACAAAAATTTCAGAACAAAATTTATTCAGTTAAATATATTTTTAAGATCTTATCAAACTTCAGATTTTTATTTTATTTTATTTTATAGTCTCTTGGACTTTTACTCTATTTTTAGTCTTTTATTAGGTTTTTCATCATCAATATCAGTCCTTGAAAGAGATAAAAAAAATACACAAAAAATATTGTAACCCTTAGAAACTGATATTGATAACAAAAAATAAATAAAAGTCTAAAAATACAGAAAATATTATCTGAAATCTATAGACGTGTAAAACATATTTAACTGAAATTTATATATTTATGAGAATTATGCCCAAAAAGATATCAAGAATCTTTGGCTTTACTTTGATTTTTTGTAACAGAGAAAGTGTGAGTGTGTCTCATAATCCAGAATCTCTCTATCTCTTCTGCTTTACGACCCGGAATGCGACCCGCTATCAAATTCCACCTATTCAATTGCCAATTCAAATTAACGTTAATGTATTTTCAATATTTTTACTTAAAAGAAAAAGTATGCAAATTATAAATATTAAATCAGATAATCAAATAATCTTCAAATAAATTGTTTGACATTTATAATGGCCCATCACTATTACCCATTGAAATTCTTTATTATAAAATTAATAAAAAAAAAAAAAGTGCAAAGATTATGCATTTTAAAAGGCTCGTGTTCAACCGGAAAATGTGTGGATAAAGAACCTACAAGAGGATAAGATTTTGTCCATGATTTATTCGATAGAATTTATATTTATGATAAATTGTAATATAAAATTAAATGATAGGTATTCTGAGTAGAATAAAAGGGGAAAAAAAGAAAAGAAAAATTAATGTGACATTCAAACAGGAAGTATAAGTGTATTAAGTTAAGAAGGAGGATAGAAAACATATCTAAACATCTTTCATTTTTTCACAATGCATAATTTGAATTTTTTTTATATTTGTTTATTATATTTCAAAGAGATTATCTAAATGATTGTCTAAATTTAAAGAGATTATTTAATTACTTTTAATATTAGGATGATACTGCTGGTTTTTATTTTTATTTTTTTATCACACTTGAGATCACGAATGAATATGATATTAAAAAAAAAACAATCAATAAATCCTCTTTTCTTTTTATTATGTAATTTGGAGTGGAAAAATGGTGACTGTACCCAGATTTTTTTTTTCAATATTTATGAAATTCACTAGTTTTTTTTGCAGTATTTTCAATAGGATAAAAAGGTACAAATAGACAACATGGAAGATAAACAAACTTAAAGAAATAAGACAAAAAAAAACACTATAGGATATAACAAATAACAAAAACTAAAAAGTTAAAAAAATAAGCAAACAAAGAATAAATAATACCTAATTTCAAGAGGCAAAGCTCAGAAGGCAAACGAAAATTTAAGTACTCAATTAACTGTATATATCTATTTTTAAAAGTGATTTTGAAATAATAAAACGATATTAACAAATATGACTTGTTTCTAAAGTAAACTTTCAACAAAGGATTCCAAATATATATATATATATAGGACAAGGAAGAAGGGGAAACAATATGGTGGGTATCGTGCTTAAAAGTGTTTTATTTTATTTAAGAAAACACAGAATCATAAATATAAAATGTAAAATAACTTAATTATCTAATATTTATTTATTCATGATATTTGTTATTCTACTTACAATATAAAAAAAAAAATATCTCTTTTCTCTGCTTTTCCTTACCACGAAATTTAAAAATCGTCTCATTTTTATGTTAATTTTTCTTTCTTTCCACTTTCATTATTAACATCTTGAGGGGTAGAGATAAAGAATTATACAGGGACGAACTGATAAAATAAAAATTAAACTTCTCTGATTAAGGAAATAAAGAAAATGAAGATAAAAAATATCAAAAACAATATAATAATTATCATTGTTTCTTAAAACTAATATTTCTTTCTTCAACTGTACATACAGACACGTTACTTTCATCGTCAAAGTGCGAAACAAACATCCACCAGTCCGTACTGTATTGAATAATTTACGTCTGAACTTTTTATTTTATTTTTGTTCATAGAAAAGAAGTTAAAAAGATTATATCACAAAAGAAATAAATAGTCGAAAAATAAAATTGAAAATTTAATTATATGATAGACTACAAACAAGTAAAGAGACAAAAAGAAAATATTTTAAAAAGTGTACAGTCAAACTAATTTGATAAAAAGTAAAAACAAAAAATGAAAACACCAATATAATCTCTGTTGTATCTCCTTTAACCAAAAAAATAAAAGTAAAAAAAAATGATATTTTAATATATACATATTTCATACTATTATTTTTGATTTTTTAAATCACGATTATCTACCTTCTCCCATTTTACGAACCAAACCAAACGTTTAAGAGAAGAGTTATAATCTGTTTTGTAATTAATTATTGGTGTGTAAGCAATGATGATGCCTTTAGCCAAATAACTCATTACTACCAAATAGTCAATGTGAGCCATGAATGGCCAAACTTAATGGATGAACATTCTATTTTTATAACCATTCATTCCTCTGACCTTTAAGTCAACTTATATAATCATCTACGGTTAAAATCCTATCTAGCTGGTTAAACTACAAAGTTCTGGAAACTTCAGATGCACTTGCACAGAATTAACAGAAACCGAAATCCTGGTTAAGGTGCAATGGAGTTTTCTGATTGTTTAAGAAAGAAAAATGCACTATAACATAAAACATGGAAGCTTACTTGTCTCCGACCAGGTTGTACATCCTATGAATCAGATCCTCTTCTTGCTCGCTCATGTGTATCACTTCCCACTCGTTGCTGCTCACTTCTGCATAGTATTAATTAACCTTTATCAGAATTTCCGAACAAAACGCAAAAACTTATTATTCAATTGATGAAGAAAAGAACCTTCTGATGTCGTAGTTGCAGTCGTGGACATCTTCGCCTTCTCACCTTGTTGTTACTGCTGATGCGAACACGAACACGAACACGAACACGGAGGGAGAAAGGGAAGAACGCAGAGACTATAATGCTTAGAGGAATTGAATAATTTTGTTCTTAAACTGCTCGAATATGAGAGAACTTATATACGATGTAATTGTACGCTGCTTCTATATAATAATTATAAAAATATTTTCATGAAAAATATATAAAATAAACTAATGAGGCAATATTGGAGTTGGGAGATAAAAAGGTAATGTTATAAAATGTATTAGTATATCAGTACAAATATAAATGAGTAATATTTTATTATATTCATTAATTAGCTCTGTCTCTGGTTGTGGGTCAGTCAAACTAATGTTAATTTATATAACCTTCTAGAGGATATAAACAGAGTGTATTTTTATATGGAAAATGATATTTTAACACCATTTTTTAACACTATTTTGACACTGCACACGTGTCAAAATATGGTTGGACGATTTTAAATTAAAAAAATAAACTTTAGTTTTTCTCTTCTAAATATACCCTTGCCTCAACTTTTTTAATTTGAAATCATCCAATCACATTTTGACACATGTACAGTGTCAAAATGGTGTCAAAAAATAGTATTAAAATATCATTTTCCTTTTTATATTACAGTTAGATAGAAAATATTGTTTAATATTTCACGATTTCCTGTATCAGTAGACAGTCCGTTTTTTCAGATTTTCAACGGAAGGTGTCAGATTCACGTAAAGTAAAAATATACAGATTCCTCACAACACTTTGCACGTGTGAACATAAAGCAGAACAAAATATTGGGTGACTTTAAATTTCTTTTTCTTCCGATTGAAAATATTAATTTAGTTATTTTATGTGTGAAAACATATCTAACATTTGGCATGGCCGTACAAGA
The DNA here is from genome assembly GCF_000741045.1 of Vigna radiata var. radiata. Lineage (NCBI taxonomy): Eukaryota > Viridiplantae > Streptophyta > Magnoliopsida > Fabales > Fabaceae > Vigna > Vigna radiata. The sequence continues at coordinate 1,549,344 of NC_028361.1, read as the reverse complement.
CTAGAGACGCTATGATTGATTTACCTCGATAAAGGGAAAAAAGACTGCAAAGAATTTCACTGACAACGAACGAACTTTCTAAGGTTCGTGTCCAATGTTTGTAGGAGGAGATTGGATAATTTGTTGATGTTTTTTGTTTAGTAATTTTGATGACAGAGGTTGAAAAGGGTAAAAAAATGACCGCTTGGTGGATACATCACATGCTGGGAACGGCTGGTACAAAACCATCCATCTCACTTTATAAAATGATGAGTTTGACTAGTAGATATCTGTATTTTTTGTGATCAATAAATTGGAGAATAACATTATTGAACCATGAATAATCCAAATTATGATTTTCATAATTAAATTGTTTTTTAAATATGGACAACTCTTGTCCATAACAATAAAACGGTTATGATATGGTGTTTTTGTATATTTTAATTAGAAATAATATATATAGATAAATGTAAACTTTATTTTATAAATTAGTTTTATTAGATTGTGTAACATTTAAAATCTTCTTCTTTTTAATGAATATTATATTTATTTTGTCCCTTCTTCCATTTCAATTGTTTCATTTCTTCTGTAAATGTCTATTGATGTATTGACTATAAGGTTAAAGTGGTTATGGTTTTCATTTTTTGTTCATGGTGCTTGCATTCTTTTATAATGCAAAAACTTTCCTTCATAATACTTATATATATATATATATATATATATATATAGAAGTTATATTTGAATGAATTGTACAATGGGTCATTTTAAAGAAATTCAAACCATTTTGTTTACCAAACACCTTGAATACAATTTTTGTAACAAAAAAATAATTTAGCAATTTTTTTATAATATTTTAACATAACATACATGTTTTTTTTTTCATTAATTCGTTAATTGGTTGTCATTATGTTAACATGTGTTCTAAATCCAATACAAAAAATAACCTATTTTATGTCTAAATATTGTTAAAAAATTTCCATTAACATGTCATTGTTCTTTTTGTAATATAATTTTCATAGTGAATTACATAAACTTATTTATTGATAAGTATTTTGAAATATATAAATTACAAATTAAAAATTATGAAAAACGAACATCTGTATTTTGAAGAAGATTTATTTTTATTCATTTGACAGGTATCTGATTAAATATGTATTTTGTACCCATATCCTAAAAATTATATGAAAAATAAATCACTCTAAATAAACAATTAATTATGTACCTCTTGCAAAATAAGTCAGCTTAATTTATCTTGCTCATGTGTTTTGTTGACATAATTTTTAGCTACCTACGTAAAAATATAATCTTTTAATATTGTTTCCAGAAGCAACTTTATAAAGGATAATAATATTTTGATAATATTTTTTAACAATATTTTAACATCATTTACGTGTCATTTTGTGATTAGTCCATGTTAATATTTATGATTAATATTAATTGTGAAATAATATTAAACCAATCACGATACATAAATAATGTTAAAATATTGTCAGAAGAATGTTATCAAAGTATTATCATCCTTTTTTAATATAAAACGATTAAAAAGTAAACTATAAAAAGAAAACAATTATATATACAAATTATAACCAATGGGAAGAACAAGTTATTTTGATAACAATTATATCATGTAGTTTTTTAGAATTGCTTTTCATTCTGGTAATGTGTAATTTTTTGAAAGTAGAAATGTAATTTAATATATCTATTTTTATGAAATTCATAAAAAATTGTACCTATAGAAATTACAAGCTAAGTAATTGATTAAAAATAAAAGTATATGATGATGCTCTTTAGTACTCACATACCATAGCACATGCACATTTAAGCGATTCGATATTGTATTTTACATTCCATTAGATTAAAACACCACTTTTTGTTAGCTCTTGCAATATTAGAGTATAATTTTAAAAAAGTCAAATTATTTATATAAAAAAAAAACTGTAATAGAAGAATGTATATTTGAAATTTCAAATTGAAGAACTGTATTATTATAAAAAAGTGAGTCATTGTCGGTGACGTGGTATAGAAAGAGACGCATCCAATTAGGCTTAATGGTTGATTAACTGATTCTAGAAACTTGATTTAATATGGAATCTGATAAAAATAATGTTATGTTGTTGGTCCTTTCTTGTGTTCATAGATTCTAGAAACGCATGCTTAGACCAAGCTTTTGTTACTCAATATATCACATCATTGAGGTCACTTCACAATAAATAAATAAATAATTTATACGAATCTTAAATTCTAATATTTATCATAACTTATGAGCACAGAACAATTCAAACTGTGCAAGATATATTATATTAACAGTAAGAAACCCATCGATTAAAAACATTCAATATTCTAAAAATCAAATAAACACATATTTAATATATTTCTTTAACAAACACATTTTTTTTAGTGTTGTAAATAAAATTAAAACAAAAATAACAATAATTAATTCTGTTATGACCATAAACATTATATTAAATCTAATAAGTTATAGTTTAGTCGTTATGTCTTTAAAACAATGAAAAATATATATAACGTTTAGGCATAAGAAAAAAAAAGGCTTCTAAATATAAAAAGTTTCAATCATATAAAATCACTTTTTTTACACTTTCTTCTCATTTTAATTTTCCAAACTAGTCTTTTTTTTTTTTTCTATTTTCCCTTCTTTGATTTCTCTCTCCCACTTTCAACTACAACTAACAAATGAAAAAAAAAAATTGTCATCATCACCTCAGTTCAGAGTATCCATAATATAGATTTTAAATCGTTGAATTTCTGGCCAGTTATGATTTTAGGACTCAAGTTTGCTGAACTAATTGTCCTCCTCCACTTTTCAAATGTTCTAATGTAAGGTATTTTAATGGAATAATTATGAAATACTATGAGAAAGAGCCATTCTAAAATAAGTAAGAAAATAATGAGATTACAAAAACATTACTGAATAACATAACTACATTGATATTTAGAGAAAACACTTTTCCCATATAACAGTGAATTGAACAGAATCATGTATCCTAGGATAAAAATTGCCATAAATATATTGCAAATATAAATTTATTAGAAAAAGGTTTTTACTTTTGTTTCTTTGATAAAAGGTATTGGATTTGATGTTGGAAATATTGTTGGGAAAGAGGAAAGAAAACATAAGAAAAAGATTAAAAGGCATTTTGTTATAGGAAAGAGCGACCCAACCGTGGGAGCAGTGTGGTATGGTTTGACCAATTATTTTGGTGTGGAACAAAACTGCACTAACTTTTTAAGGTGGAATGTTCAATTCAAATCAAATCATCAAACGAAGCTTCAACGTGGAAAGTGCTTACGTACCAACCTTTTATCTTTCACTCCATCAATCAAACAACAACATGCTTCATCCAATTTTGTACCAACAAAACATCTGCATTATTAAAAGGTTCATTTTAAATTTAATTTGGGATAATGATACTTAGAGAATATTTTTTTGACAATATTTGAACATTATCTACATGTCATTCTGTGATTGGTCCAAAATTACTCTACAATCAATAATAATAATTGTACCGTACAGTCCTAGGCTGCACATTTCTCTTCCACGTGACCGTACGGTCCTTCCACATGGTCGTGCGGTCCTCCAACATGGCTGTCCGTGCGGTCCTCCTAGGCTATCCTCCCAGGCCAACCTCCTAGGACGTCCTTCCATAGCCATCCACCTATGCCACGCCAACTGGTAATGACCCATTAAGTGCTTAATGAAGATTAAGGTGTGAATGGGCCATTATTAACCCACGAAAGGTAAAAGCCCATTACAACCAGTATAAATAAAGGTTCTAGGTATGTCTTCAAACCAGATTGCACTCGCTGCAATTATGCATTACTTTCATCTCCTGATATCATCGTTCGGTCATTTACTTATTTGACGTCGAAGTGCCTTTGACGGGTACCCTCCCTCTCGGTTCGGAGAACAAAAGGGATAACCAAGAACTTGGAGTACGAGGAAATAACAGCACACCGTTCGGCCTTCAACAGGTGACCACCTTTCCTTCGTCAGACCGTTCGGCCTTCTACACAGGTAAAGCGTCCAGGATTCGTCCTTCCAGTCTTCAACACTCGGCACCACTTTACACCCGAAACAATAATAATAAACACCACCATGGACCAATCGCAGAATGACATGTAGATGATGTTCAAATGTTGTCAAAAAAATATTATTTAAGTATCATTATCCTTTAATTTAACTTAAAAAAATGAATTTGTAAAATAATATCGCACTATTTATATATTATAAATTCATCTTATATTTAATCGATATAATATTTTTAATATTTGTAGTTTACAAAATCATGATCATATTGAAACAAAATTTTTGCATATAATTCGATAAATTTCTAAAATGTTTTACAACGTGAAAAATAAATATTTTAATAATTTTGGCTAAAAGTAAATAAAATGATTTTGGGAAAAATATAATTACTGGTGAAAGTGATAAAGAGAGAAATGTATGGAGGAGCGTGGCTCTTCTGAGCGTCTTGGCAAACAACTGTTAAGTTGAAATTGAATCTGAATTTGCATTTGCATGGGTAGTTAGCTAACAGGATCGTTGTTAGCATTACAGTTACAGATGGTAGTGTACATTCTTTAAGGAACTGTCGTGTCCCTAAAGTAGGTTGAATTATAATAAAGAATGTGATATAAATTTTAATTTTGACTACTTGGGCTTCTAGTCTAAACAAGTTTATATCAGGTTATTTAATCTGATTTTAAGAAAATTAAAAAACAAAAGTAGTACCTTGACTTTATCTATTTCATAAATCATTCATATATTTCCATTACAAACCTATATATTCAACTTGTTTTTCTTTTAATTAAATTAATATTTTATATATATATATATGCTTTCTAAAGGTCAGCTCCGTCTTCGAGAAGGCTAGCTTCGTCAATGCGATTGTCTTATACGTGAAACAACAATCATTATTGTCGATTAAAAAATAAGGTACAATAAAATATTCACCGTATTGATTAAGGAAGTCGTTCAGTACAATACATATCTTTAGAAAATAACCCTACTCACATAATCACGCCCCTCGACATTATTCGAATGAGGCTTTCGATTCTATCCAATGTAGTCAGTTATTTTGCGCAACAAAATATTAATAATTTATTTAAATTACTTTTGACAATATGATTAATACAATCATTTGGTTAAATTTTTAATTTTTCTACGACATTTCAATGAATACAATCAGTTGCATTTATTTTAATAAGTAAGATTGAGATGATTTGATTTGTCGAGTTAAGGTTATTTTATTGTTTGTTTGTTATTATTATCCTTGAAGGTTTGTAAAGGGCAACTTATTTTATTAGTTAATTGATTGAAAAGATGTTGGAAAGCACGTGAAAACCGTAATTAGTAAGATATTTAGGAGGAAGAAAGGCTTAATGACTTTTTCTTCCAATGCGTGATCTCACCACATCATGATGGAAATCTGAAGAAAGCATGGAGCGTTTTGTCTTCGAATCTTGCCACTAAATTTGAAGTACCAAGATCTCGAGACCCCACTCAAACAAAGTCAACGTTTTCCAAAATCTTTTTCTATAGTTTCTGTTTTATGTATTAACGTAAAAAAGGGATTCTTAGAAACCTTCGAAGAATGAGCAAGAAAGCCTTAAGAATGTATATATATAATTATAGAACCCTAAATTATTTAAAAAACATGAATAATAATAATAATAATAATAATAAAAAGGTGGTAAAATTGTGAAGTAGTGAATAAATTAGGAATAGAAGTTGATAAGTGCCAGTCACGTGGTTGGCTTCCCTGACAGTCCGTTCATCCGTTGTCTGTTTCTATATCACGAATTGCTGAGACTGAATGTTCAAGTTTTGTTTGAAGAATCGCCATGAGTACAGCCTTCGCCATTATCTTCTGCCTTCTTTCTTCCTTCTTCTTCATCTTCTCAGACGCTCGTGTTCCCTTCCACATTCACTTTCACCGCACCAATTCTAATTCACTTTCCAACACTCCCAAATCTCATCAAAATCAATGGCAGCCCAAAATCTCGAACCCCAAACCTCAACCCCTGATCAATCCCAACCCAATGCAAAAACCTAAACCTCTTCCCTTCACAGTTTTCAATTTTGACCCTCGTAATCCCAGAAATCCGTTGCCGCAGTCCTCGCCGGTCGACTCGCGGAAGCCGCGTCAACGCTCCCAGAACCCACTGCCACGTGCCGGTGTCAGACACGTGGCACGCGGCTGGACCAGATTTGGAGTAGTTGAACCCGCCTTGTTTCGCCAACGTGGCATGGAGAGGAGGTTTACTCCCCTTGACCAACGCATGAACGACTCTCACACTGGGTTGGTCAGAAGAATCCGCAAGTTCTTGAATCGCTTCTAGTTTTTATTCATCGTATATTCTTAACACCTACGTATACTTCTAGACCATATACGCGTACGTTACCTAGTCATGTATTTATTTACGTATGTATCTATCTCTTCACTTTTTACTTTTTCTTTTCTTTTCTAAAGCCTAATTAATCATGCCTATTTTATTCATATATGTATTTCACGAATTTTATTATCTGTCTATAAAATAAATCATTACACCACCAATTTTACTTAAAACTTAACATAATAAAACTATTTAGTTGTTTTCTAGTTATGGATTATATAGTTTTAAATAGCAAACACAGTATCCATCACTTGATATTTAAAACATTAAATTGATAAAATAAAAGTTAGCCTATTCTAAAATTAATAATCCGGAAGTTATTTAGAAGGATAAAATTATCAGTTTTTAAAAATCGATGAGGTGGTGTAAGGAATTGCTTGTAAGTAATGGGGCAGTCAATGCTCATTCTATTGAACCCGTTAATACAAAAGTTCCACTTATGGCCCAAATATGAGAACAAGGCCTAAAGGTTCATTCAGTTGACAATTAAAAAGACCCAAATATATTTGAACTTAAATTGTGATATAATGAAAAATAAAAAATAAAAAAAAAATCAAGACCTTAGTCTTTGGTCGCGTAATTGTACGTTGCAAACATTGCTGTCTGTTCCTGGCATATTCAATTCTGTAGCTGTGATTGCATCAGAAAAGAAAATGTTAGGATTGCATTTGGTGTGACTAAATATGAATAAATAAATAAATAAAATATAAAGATTATTAGTTTTATCATATGGTATAGTCATATGATTCAAGACATGCATTATAAAATTCCTTCTTCCAAAGCATGTTCCACATCCAAGACATGTTCCACAATCTCCCCAACCTAAGTGCGAAAAACACGGTGGTCGACTACAAACATTTCGTTACAACAAAGGATCCTATCATATGCCTGTCTTCCTTTCCTCATTGATTTAAACAATGCAAAATTAAATATTTTTTTATTTAAAACTAAAGTTCCTGTGAACTATTTTATCTATAAGATACTTTCCAAAAATTATTTCTAGCATAATACCAGTAAAAACAGACTTTTTTTTTCTTACTCTTGGGGGTATTCACGTATGTTATATATCAATAAATTAGAATATATAATTAACAAAAAAATAATTAATTTTAACTTAGACTTAAACTCCAATAATTTAAAGTCATGTCAAGGATTAACATTTATTGAGATGCATTAAATAATACATAATATCCACGCAATTTTTGTGATTGGTACAAATTTTCAACTAAGAGAAAAAAAAAAGTGTGTGAAAAATATGGTGCTAAACCTTCTTTAGTTATTGTGTTCTAAGAAAGTGTTCTATATGACTATTTCAAACAGGCACGAAAGATTGTATGATTGTAGAGAAATAAGAAGAATTTTATTATATCATATCGGCTGCTAAAGATTTTAAGCGACTTGATTTTGTGAAATATATAATATCATGTCAAATTTAAAAACTCCAGCAAAATTCCACTTTAATACTAAAGTTATTAATAGAATTTATAACTTATTTTTGTAAAGAAAGTAGTAACCCATTACTGTATAATAATCTAATTTCGTTACTCCAATAGTAAAAAATTAGATAGAACTTTAATAATTAGTAAAAATTGAATTAATTAAATCTTAAAATATCATATTTTTTATTTATATATTATTCGTCTATAAAATAATGCATATTTTTGTTCGACAGTGAGAATAAGACTTAAACCAAATTTAGATAGAAATTTAATATCATATTCAACTTAAAATTTTAAGAAATTATTGAATATATGAATATTCTTTTTTATATATCGTTAATCTTTTCTTCATATATGACTCACCCATCCTTAGAATTACAAGTAATTCTTATTTATATGAACGACGAAGCTGTAAGAAATTAATGTTATGAAATTAGTAGAATATGTTATCATGATACAAGTTTAACAGTAATCAGAACTGAAAGATGAAATTATAGAGTATGAATGATGGAGGATGAAGGAGAGAAGAGAAGAGAACAGAGTAGCATTGCAGTGATAGGAAAATTTATAATGCAAAAGGAAAACTCCTGAAGCGAGCCTTTGAGCAAAAAACCAAGGCCCTAACGGCAGCCATAGCAATTCCACTCAAAATGCTAAGAAACCGCTCTCTCACCAGACAAAAACCATAACAAAACCACACAACACTGATATTTTCGTTTTCATATTATACACATCATCTAACAAACATTCTATCAAACGGCCAGAACTTCCCAAATCAACTCGGGATCGAAAGAAGGTAACCTCGCCAGAGAACAACCTTCGAACTCCGTCTCGTCTGTTACCATCATTGGACACTCCGTCGAAACCGAGGTCGGCGAGTTCTCCCCCTTCCAAATCCCATCCTCCGAAACGGTCGGCGAAAACAACTCGTTCGCCCAATTATCGCAAAAAATCGACGGCGGTGACAGGGGCAGCGACGACGACGAGGAGGAAGCGGAGGAATTTATCTTCTCGCTCTCCTTGCGGTTGGCGTGAGCGGTGGCAGAACTGAGCTTCTTGGCGGCGATCTTTTTGGCTCTCTCCCTTTTCACCTTCTGGCATATGGCCTGGATTTTGGCGTCGACGGAGCTCTTCAAGGCGTTCAATCTGGCGGAATCTCCGAACCCCAGCTTGGTCGGGTCCTTCAAATTGGGGAAATTCAAACGCGCGTACTCTCCACGTAGCTTATACGCGGCACGGTCGTAGGCGTAGGCGGCTGCTTCGGCGGTGTCGTAGGTGCCCAACCACACTCTCATCCTGTTCTGGGGAAGTCTAATTTCGGCGACCCATTTGCCCCAGTGTCTCTGTCTCACTCCCCTGTAGAGCTTTTTCTTGGAAGGGTTGGTCAAAGAAGAAGTCAACGAAGCAGTGTAAAGAGAATTTATAGACGGGTTTGCGAAGGAAGTGGGAAGAAGAGAACCGTTGCCGTTGCCGTTCCCGTTCCCGTTCCCTCGGCTTTCTTGGTAGAACTTTTGGAGGATGTCCCTCTGGCGAAGGTAAACGGAAGAGCCCAAAGGCTCAAACCCGGAAGATCCAAAGGGTTCTAAATAATCCAACACGGAGTTGCTACTGGTGGCGTTTGTTGGGGGACAATCTGAGAAGATTGAGTCGAGGGTGTTTGAGCCACTGGTTAATATGAGCTTTGATAAGGAGGAACCAATATCAGTTCCAAGCTGTGAGTTTCTTTCTTGCATTCCGTCCATGGTTTTGGCAAAACCTTAATCTCCAGCGTCGTTTTACCGGAAGACTGGCAAGCCAAAAGAGGAGGGTTCTGCAACAGATGTAACAAAAAAGAAGGACAATGTATACGAAGAAGGTCACTGGAAAAAAACTGGTCCCTCTTCCAAACTGTAAAAGGAAAGAAAAAACAGTGTCTGCAAGTTCTAAAGGGAAGTTTATGAGGAGAAGAGAGAAGTGGGAGAAGAGGAAGACGAAGATGATAATTAATATAGACAATGGGTTGCGGTGGGGTTTGGAACAGTATGCTATGGTGGGAGTGTTGGTAATTAGCATTGGGCAGGGATTATTTATAGAAACAGGAAGCACTTTCCTACAGATTTTTTCAAACCAATCCCCGTTCACACAACGTGATCGTTTCATTCGTCTCAAATTGTCTCTGTGACCATCTTCTTTCCCACGCTAAATTACTTCACTGCCCTCGCTTAGCCACAGGTACTTCTCTATCTATGGCTCTACATAATTAAGCATTGATTTGGCTAATTATTGCAGAAATTCAAAACCTAGTACCATCCTTGGAGCAAAAGGTACATATACATGAGATACTTTTTCCCCCCAAGTTTTGGGAAAATTTTAATATAAACACACTTCACAATCTTTTTTCGTTTACTTTGTAGTCCTATATTAAGAATATATGATATGATTTCAGTAAAAGGTATAGGTTTTGGTGTAAATAATTAAGAGATTTTGCGAAGTAATTATTATATTTTTGATGGAGAGGGGGAAATGAGAAAAAGGGGAAGAGCATAGGAAATTGGCAAAAGTCAAAGGCAATAAAGAGAGTAGAGCAGTAGAAGCAAGAGTGTTGTTCATTTAATTTAATCAAAGACAGGTATTAAAGACTAAAAAGAATTGCACTTGATCTTCACCAAAAGAGAATTTGCTGGAAAAAGAAGAGGGGGCAAGAATTTTTATTGTATGGTTTATTAGGGGTTCGGATTTGACACCTTCGTGGTCCATCTACATACAACAACAACAACAGAGAGGGTCCATGTCCATGACCTCTGCACTGCATCATCATCCAACCAGAAAAAAGCCTACTTTTGCAATTTATTGCAGCGATATATCAGAACGTGATGAGAGAGAGCTAGTTTCACAGGTCAGAAGATGTCATTCCAAAAAGGTCCTTTTCTGCGTCAGAACCACGCGTTTCCTACATCAACACGTATCATTGCCCTTCTCTTACCAGTAACATTTAATTCTCTCTTACTGAATCAAACTCACCTTTTTTTTTTTCAATCTTTATACATATCACTGTAAAATGAACATATTTATCTTCGATTTATGACTGTAAAAATTACCATTTCCTTTAGAATTGCAGTTTGATCTGATCAGTGTGAGGAATGGGAGGCATTGAGAATGAAAATATGCATGATTTGTTTGAAGATATGTTTGTTAGATAAGCAGTGATAGAGGATAAACAGTGGGTTTTGTTATGTTGACTTTGAACGGTGCCAGCGAAAACAGCAACGTGTCTATGCCACCTATCTCGAAATGGAACCGTAGCATTGAATGTGAAAGCGATAGTTTTGAAGGCATTTCCGGTTGAAGACAGAAGAAGTGAATTAGTGAACAGTGACAAAAAAATTTCCCAGAAAAAGGAAAAAAGAAGCAATCATGCATTTGTACAAGTAACAGAGGGTTTTGTGCAAGACACACATGGGGAATCCAGGCATTATACACTGATGGGTGTCAACCTCGAAGAAAGTTTGGTAAGTCTCGGTGCCCACCGTGAATCGTGTGTAGTGTAAGAAAGAGTACGTTAAAATGAAATTGAAATTGTGCGCATGCATTTGGAAGGAAATGCCTAAGCAAAGTCGTTGATTAGTGGTATGGGGAGCACATGGTGATTGCCAAAGGCTCTTCATTTTTTTCTTGTGGTAGAGTTTAGCTTCTGATCTGAAGCAATCTTTTAGACCCTCCTTTTCAACTCAACAGCAAAGCCTATGTTTTTCCGTATACAAAAATCAACGTGAGGAGTGGGCAAGAGAGCTCTATTTTATGTTCTGATGAAGAAAAAAAGAAAGATTTTTTTAATTTATTTGTTTGAGCGGAAGGCACGGATTGATGATTGAATGATTGGTGTGTGATGGTAAAAAGAGAAAATGAGAAAGTGAAAGAAGAATGGAAGGCAATGAATGGGCATGGCATTAAAGGCGTAAAGGTGTTTGTGAAAAGGAATGGTATGGGATGGTAGGCCTTTCTTTGAAATGTGAGGGACAGCACTCGTGAAAGCTCCCAAACCCTTCCTTCTCTTCAATTTATTTTTCTGTACCTGCATGTGACTCCTCTCAACTCTTATCACCGTACGCGTGGCAGTAACACTGTTGCAATCCATCAAGGGCAATTGCGTAAATGCGGGACCAGCAGATAATAGAAAGGGAACGCGTGAAGACGGTTGTGGAACGTGGGATTCACTCTGAAAAAGGTGTGTTTTGGCAGTATACGATTATTGACCTTTTCTCGTTACCTTTTAATAAATGCAAAACATGGCAGTATACGGCGGAAAGTTGGGCCGCGCCCTTTTCTCACTTTCTTTTCCTTTTCTTTCACACAACTTCACTCTCTTATCTCCTCCACTCTTCCATATCCATAACCACAGAAAAACATCCTCAATTTTTTCTCTGATTAAAACAAAACAAAACAAAAACTTCCTCGTCTAACATTTTTTGACTCTCCTCTCTGTAATGTCTTATCCAAAAGATGCCTTTAGCGTTTTTGTCTGTACCATATGGTGGCTTTTTCCTTTCGTCTGAAAGCGCAACAAATGGGAAAATTACGACAGATTGTGTTTAATATATTGAAAATCATGTTTTCCAAAAGAGTTGACTGATTGTGTTTAATGAAAATGGACATTTGGAGTGAAAATATTGGTTGTGTTGAAAGTGTCGTTGTCGATTTAGCTCGGGAATTACAAAAAAAAAAAGTGGTAGATAATTGAAAGAGTGGGTATTGGCGTATTTTTTTATTTAGATTAGATAAAATATTAAATGTAGAGATATGTTATTTTATGTATAGAAGGAGAAGAATATAGTTGTGTGTGGATGAAAATGAAATAGCATGGATGGTATTAGTATGGTATGATTTAGGGAAGAGAATTTCAAAGAGGTAGGTGCCGTTGAGAGAGTGAAAGCATGGCACGTTGAAGGATATGGATAAGAAGAAGAGAAAGAAGAGAAAGAAGAGAAGAAGTAGCTTTCACATAGGTAGGGTCCATGACCTTTCCAGACTCAGTGAGTTAGGTGACTCGGTCACAGGTCTCCACCTCCAACCCAATAGCCTCCACCCAAACATTGCTCTCTTCACTTCATCATACATCTTTATCACCTTTTACCAATTAATACAAAAATCTTACACCTAGCTAACTTTTTAATCTTTCACTTTTAATTACAATAATACTACTATCACACACTTTTACATTTTTTCAAAAAAAAAAATAAAAAATAAGTAAAGATAATGTCAAATGAATGTAAAAATTTAGATCTTGTCAAAAAATTATTTTTCAAAACATAAAGAAAAAATATATGAATAATGGTACATGAAACACTTTTACGTTAATTTTACACATAGTATAAAGATAAAATAATCATAAAAGAATAAACTTTTATATTTTTAAAAAAAATAAAAGAGTAAAAAATGATAATATTAAAATTTAACATAAAAAAAATTACGTGTGTAAAATAATATTTTTCAAAATATATATATTAACTAAATAACTTGGAGGAATATCATTTACGAGGTTGTCACATGTTTATAAAGGTAGACTTGGGCTACCCTTAGCTTCTTCATATTTTCCTATTGTCATAGGTGGGATCTCAACTTACTTACAGACGAGACTNGAGGATTATATACTGATCGATCTCAGATTTAATATTTCATTTGTATTATAGATTGTATTATGATATAATGTAATTTTTTAAAAATTATTATATTTGAAAACATTCTTCTCAAANACCCTCACTTAGTCGTGGAAAGTTTTTGTCTTAAAATTATCTCGTTTTCGTATTTCTTTTCTTGTTTTTTAGACTTTCTATTTGAATTTATTCAGATGTATGATTGAAAACAATCAAAGGTTTAAAGACTTAAGTCTTATCATTCAAAGACTTAAAAGAATTATGTAATGATAAGTAATATTCCTAACTACCTAACTTAAAAATAAGTTCTGTCAATGAGACCTAGAAAATTATGTAATAATTGATAAAAATCGATTGCATTTAGGATAAGATTATCATTTAAAATTAATTAAAAATATAATAATACAAATATTGACAAATCAATGGTAACTTATTCACACCATATTAATAGAGAAGGACTTTATCATAGTTAAACAAGAATAAATACCAACAGTTCAAAAATAAATAAATAAACTAACTGAAGAAAAACACACAACAGAATATATGATCTTCATTACAAATACATGTTTTTAATGCAGATAATTATTTTAACTCTATTTTATACTTGTCCAGATAAATAGAGGAAATGTTGAAAACAAAAATAGTGAAGGATAGTTTGTTCAGTTCTTAATTCTATTTATCCGAACAATTTTATTTTTCTTTCAAAAATTTATTATTTTGACATTTCACAAACTTTTACAAAAAATATTTTATATTTATTATTATTTTTTGTTTTAATTTCTTTTATAAATATAAAAACTAAATCTTTTAATGATCAAAATATTCCTAAAAATAATTATCAATTGATACAAATACTGTAAAAGTACATTTTTTGATAGATAATCATAATGCATAGGGCTGTGCATGAAAAAAGTAGTTGGCGTAATGTCAAACGTGTCGTTGGGCTCTGCTTATCGTCCCCGATAAGGCATGGTGATGTCTGAAAATAGTATAGGTGCTTTCCATGTGTACGAAAATTACTGGAAGCACGGTCTTTGAAATTGAATAAATCATACTCAATATGCAAATATTTATATTATATAGTTAATGATAAAATAATATATTTCCTTCCAATCAACCCCTCAACCATTAGTGGATAGACACATTTAAAAGTATTGTTTATTTTTAGTTCTGTTTTAAACATATTTATTTTTGTTTACTTTTATACTGTTATTTCGATTATGGTATTATTAGAGTTAATTATATATATATAAAAAAATGTTTATTTTAAAATTTTTATAATAATTTTATTTAAAAAAAAAGATGTTTTAAAATGTTAAAGAATAAAATATATTAAGCTGTTTTTAACCATAAAAATAATGTGTGATTATTTAGTATTTTCTGTATCTAAAGAAATTGAAAATTAATTTTCAAGGGTTAATGGATAAGAATTCGTCTTTAAAATTTTGTTTGTATTTATTCAATATTGATATTTTAATCCAAAGTTCGTTGTATTAATATTGCCAAAATAATTATAAAATTTGAAAAACTAGAATAATTATAATATTTGAGGTATTGTTTACTTTATAATTATGATAAACTAATATCTTTCCCTTGCACTTTAATCTATTAGTGAGTAGACGGCATTTAAAAGTATCTTTTACTTTTATTTTTGTTTTAAAAAGTATTTTTCACTTTTATTTTTGTTTATTTTTATACTATTATTTTTATTTCAGATTTGTGAAATGACATTATCAGAATTAATTATATATTTAAAATATTGTCTACTTAAAATTTTTTTTATCATAATTTTGTCTTAAAAATCATTTTAGAATGATAAGAATAAGATATATCCAAAATTGTTCTTAACCTCAATGGTTAAACAATGTGTAATTATTTAGTATATTCATATGAAATTTAAAGGAATTGAGAGTTAATGTTCAATGAAGAGTTAATAAATCAAGAATTCTTATTTGAAACATTTTTTTTCATTAATATTTTTATCACAATTTCGTTAAGATAAATTACCATAATAATTATAATATTTGAAAAATTAAGATAATCATAATATTTTTGATATTGTTTGCTTTAAAACTTAAAACCTCTAATTTTATCTTTAAAAAAAGATATTTAAATTATTGTTATTCTTTAAATTAATGAATGTAATGGAAGACCTTTAATTAAAATTATTTGAGTAGTTATTGAGGGGATTAAGTGGAAGTTGGAAGTGATGATATATGAAAATAGGAGAATGAATTAATTTGAAAGAGAATATAGTGAAGTTGGCGGTTTGACCTTTGTCACCATTTTTTCTCTGTTCCACATATCCATATGCAGCTATGATCGAGCTGTTATGTTTTTCAAACCTTCTTCTCTCATCCTGTCTTTTCATCTCTGACTTGGTCGGTTTGACTAAATAAACCCTTCTCTACTCTTCTTAATCCATTCATTCTTCATTTATTTCAATTAACACAAATTTTATTTTTATAATTATTCTCTGTCAACTAAGAATTAAATGGAAGAACACAGCTTTCTTTTTCTTAACCAAAGTCAACTACGAGAAGACCTGGTCATCTCGTCCACTCCATACTTTCCACTTTCTTTTTTTTTTTTTTTTAATTTTCAGCCATGCAATGCAACTTTTACATATATACTGCAACTTATATCGCAAAAGTTTACCAAAACTTTTTTATATACAGTCAAGAACGATAAGTAAAGATATCAAATGTACTTAAAAATAAAGATGTCAAAAGTAACAATCGAAACTTTATTTAAGATTGAAAGAGTCTTTTATTTGTGTACTGGTCACCCAGTCTGGGCAGAGGCCGACCGAAAGTAATAATATGTATTGGTCACCCAGTCCAGTCAGAGACCGACTGACAACAATAATTGTCGAAACTCAATAAGAAATGTATACTGGCCATTTGGCCGGTATGTGGTCGGCCGGTATTAAGAATTGTCGAAGATTGAAATGGCCATGTCGATCACACTCACCTACACATTTCGACCTTCGACGATTCTTAATACCGACTGATCACATACCGGCCAAGTGGCCAGTATACATTTCTTATTGAGTTTCGACAATTATTGTTGTCAGTCGGCCTCTGGCCGGACCGGGTGACCAATACATATTATTACTTTTGGTCGGCCTCTGACCGGGTCGGATAACCAGTACAATTTGTATATTTTATATGTTAATTTGAACGTACTAGATTTTTTTACGTTTAAATTATCGAAGTTAATTTTCACTGTGTGACATATTTGTATCTTTTAGATATTTCACTGTAATAATAATATGTCGATATTATTAATTTAGAAGGTACACAATTACCATCCAAGCCAACTTAACATACTTTTTAAATATGTATAGATATAAACAAATGATTTTCCTTAAAATATTACCATAAACTTATTTAACCTAATGCATGGTTTTGTTATATGGGTCTAGATTAAGTTTTTTTTAATAAAA
The DNA here is from genome assembly GCF_000741045.1 of Vigna radiata var. radiata. NCBI lineage: Eukaryota > Viridiplantae > Streptophyta > Magnoliopsida > Fabales > Fabaceae > Vigna > Vigna radiata. The sequence continues at coordinate 1,532,434 of NC_028361.1, read as the reverse complement.
ATCTTCAATATCTAAATTTAGATCAAAGTTTGAGTCTTTAGTTATCTCTTGTTTTGTATGATTGGATATATCGAATGTTATATGTAAAAAACAGTTTGATAGTTAGTATTTTTTTGAATACTATGATAATAAATTATAGTATAAATAATTAATTATTTGAATATCAAATTTGTATTTATAAATTTTTAGAATAAGTTTTTAATTAGTGTTGACTTAATTACAATATGTACATTAATAACTTAACTTAAAATTAACATAATTATTTTTATTTGTTAATTTTGTTTGTGGTTTCACTGAAAATGAAAAAATCATTTTATTATTGGATTGAAAGTTCGGTTGACTTATCATATATGATATATATCTATTAAAGATGTAAAGGCTTAATTTAAGAGATAGTAAGTATTAGTACACAGAGTAGATAAATTGAAACGATTTGATTTAATAACAAAATAAGTGATAAAAAAATCTAAAGAAAAGTTAAAATGAAAATAATTATAACAATAATATAATATTAATTGTTGTGATCTGATAGAAGTCCCAAATCGAGATACGTTGACTTTTGAAGCTTGAAGAAATCATGTGGCCTACGAACAACGCCGACATCACGTGGTCTGTTCATAAAACATTATTTTCCAACAACCTTTTGCTATTTGAAGGTTCGTTTTTAACAACAAAATTCGTTGAATAATAATTAATGTTCTGTTTTGCACTATAAATTGCCGCATAGGTCAATGGGTAAACCAACTATTTTCCACAACAATAACAATGAATAAATATTTTTTTACGTAATAATTTTTTCCCACTTTTTATTTTCTTATTTAACAATTCTAAATATGCGTACACAATCTTTTTTTTCTCATCAATTTAATCACTAGCAAAAGCATTGAGTATTTATTTTATTCAATGCTGGTCCAAGTGAAGTTCTGTCTATAAACCTGTGAACATGTATACCAATGAATTTGGCATCCGAACCTGTGAATCATGTAGAACAAACAATGAGTAAATCATTTTTCATTTTCTAATATTGTATCCATTGGTTAAATTAGCTTTATAAAATCAATAAAAATAGAAATTTCAATCATGTAACTTTAAATGATTAAGTAATTTAACAAGGGGATACTAACTCTAGGTACTTCCATTCCTTTATTATTAGATAGAGACAAATTCATGATGAGATTAAAGGGGTGAAAGTACAAGGCAAGCGGTGTGACGATTCAAAAATGGTAAAATGAGTGGTTAAAGAATTTTTTGAAAGAGACTTACCATAGAGGGAGACATAATTATAAAGGTTAGAAATATTAATTTCAAACACTAATGGAGGAAGATAATTATGTGATGCTAATTACAAAGTTTGAAGAAACATAAATTATGGATGCAGTGTGGAAGTATAAAGAGCCCAACCTTACGAGTTTAATTTTAATTTTATTATATCACATTGGGAGACTATGAAATGGGATGTAATTTAAGCACTCGTTGATTTTCATAGTATAGGAACATACCTAAGGGTTGTAATGCATTCTTCATAACTTTAGTCTCTGAAAAACATAATCCTGTATGAATATAGATCAATATCTTTGGTAGGTTGTCCGTATAAGAATATATCTAAAGTGTTATCAAATAAAATCAAGAAAATAGTCCCTAAAGTCGTTCATAAATCCGAAACAACATTCATTTAAGGAAGAAGATTATTGGACAACAAATTCGTTACTAATGAAGTGCCAGAAGAAATTAGGAGGAAAAAAAAAGGGATAGACTATGAAAATGCTTGTCATTAAGTGAGGTAGGAATTCTTGTACTATATGATGTGTAGATTAAGATTTAGTTGTGTATGGTATGATATCTTAGTCGAGCAATTGTGAGTCAAGATCGATCGACATAGCCAACGTTTGTCAAACCAAGCTAAAAGAAGTTGGACCGTAATTGGGCCAACGTTTGTATGATTGAGCTAATAGTCTAACAAAAAATAAAACGAATGAGGAATATTATAAAGAATATCTAATTAAATATAGGTAAGCAGGTCATAATCAGCAAACCAGATTTTTTAGGTAAGATTGTTTATATGTTTATATTTTATTAGACTTATATCAGTTTAAGACAAATTATAAATAAAAAGTTAGGATCACATGCCAAGTACGTTTCACAAAATTTATAACAAAACAAGTTATAAATGAATCAGATTAAAAGATATCTAGAATATTTTATAATTTTGATTTTGCTTAATCACAATTCGATTCAAGAATTTATACTTAAAAGAGAGAATTGAGAAAAGGATTCTAGTAACACCTTTTTCGACTCAAGAAAAAAAAACTTGTTATTTAAATAATATAGAACTTACTAGTTATTACTTTGTGAAGTGAATCTATAGTTATTATTTTGTGAACGATATTCTCTATCTTTTTATTTTAAATGTGAACTTGTTAGTATTATTAGATATTTTAATATTATTACATATTGGTGAAGCCTTTACCTACGCGTAATTTAATATATTTTATTTAAAAGTTTTGTGTATTTTAAGTTTTAATTGAACCGTTTAGGCACTCGGGTTTTCAACAAACTATTTAGGAAATTGACCTCTTAGTGAGTGAACATGATTCATTAGGTATGTTTGGGCCTGCGCTAAATTTCTAACAGTCTAAGGCCCACTGAAGGCCCACTAACTATCTGAAATATCATTAATATCATTTGTAACTCACCTTCCTTAGTTGTCTCTCCATATTATTTTGTATCAATATCAAATTACGTAGTTTTATACTTAACATTACAAATAACTTTTATTATTAAACAAGAACCAAAAGAAACAAAGAACAAAACAAAACATTGGAAAATTGTGAAAGTTCTACAAAGAATTTATACTATCTGTTATAAAAAGGTTTTTTTTTATTCTTATATTTATATATAAATCAAAATCATTATTCGAATAGGATTTTGTATTCCAAATGTCCACAACTTTATGTCATTTAAATTTGTTATTTTTTTTTTCGTAAGACAACAACCTTAATTCCATGATCTCAAAATTAGTTTTATAAAATTAACACACAACTTTAATCCACTTTTATTGTACATTTTTCCATGATTGTATTTATTTATTTTTGTTTAATATTTATTTTAATTTACTTTTATCCAACAATAAAAATCAAGTTCGATAGTAAGTAATTTAATATCAATACAAAATATCACGTGAAAAGAACTAAATTATGACAAATTAAGATAATAACTCATTGTCCCACTAAAAAAATTACAATAAAACTCAATTGAAAATAGAAAATTTTTAAATACTGACAAAACTAAATAAAGTAAATAAAATTCATTTCGAAGTATTAAAATGTATCAAAATTAAACTCAATTAAGCCTATAATAAAATAAATAAAAGAAGAAAAACGTTGCAACCGCTTAATTAAGCCTATAAAAGAAGTATTAAAATGTATAAAAATTAAACTTAATTAAGCCTATAATCTTGCTTTGGTTGTTTCTGTGTTATGTGAAACAGCTGTTGTAACCGCTTTCTGTTACTGATGCAGCACACCACTATATAAACTCCTCTCACTGTCCGTATGTGATATTCATTCAAGATAGTTATATGATTTGCAACTTTATTTCTCTCTCTTTATACATCATTACATGATATCAAGAGCTGATTTTGCGCTCTTTCATGGCCTCTGTTGCCTCATATTCCGTTGCCACTGTTCTTCCCACATCTGCTTCGATCACAACGTCTTGCTTTTTCTCTTCACAAGTTCAACACTCCGATTGCATTAAAGTTAGATGAAGGTAATTTTCTTCTTTGGCACCGTCCAAGGCTTGAATCTTGGACATTTCTTGGTTGATTCTTCAATCCCACCGTTCATATCACTGATACCGCCACTGTCTCCCTTTGTTTCAATCTTGAGTATCTCTTGTATCAACAACAAGATCGTCTTCTTGTGGCGTGGTTAGTGGCATCGATGTCGCGAACCGAACTCTACTCTGCAGTTGATATCGACAGTCTTTTACTCTCTCAAGAAGAGAGGTTTCGTAAAAATTGCCGTAAATGCTAAAACCCTGACTTGTTTCTTCTTGCTACACGTATGGTTTTATTCAAAGGATTTAAAATGACAAAGGAAGAGACGGAAGATGTTGGTTTGGAGTTTTGCATTCGACAATATCAATTTCTCTGACTGAATTCTCAACATTGTTCTCTCTCTACCGTAGCTCCCAATTATTGCAAGAGAAGCAAGGTCTTCCGTTTCTTAAATTAAACTCTCCAGGTCTAGGAATAAACTCAAACTTCCCATTAGCCCTTTTTTTTTTACCCATGTTAGAGGGGGCTTTTCTTGGAGAAGCTTCTAGATGAAAGTCATATTCTCAAAGTTTGTTTTGTTTACTTGGAGAAGGAAATAAAGAAAAAAAAAGCTTAATACTAGTTTACTCTGGTTATGTTTTTATGCATTGACTGGTTATTTTCAACAACTCGTGTGTGTTCTGTTATATTTCTCATAAGTATCTTCACTACATTGTTCTTCTTAGTACTGCACTTTATCCCTTGGAGATTAATGATATTATCATCGTTGTTGTTGTTATCATAAACATAAATATTATTATATTTATAAGATTTAACTATGTAACTATAGATGCCAACCATTATTTCACTTTTGCATTTGAAAATTCTTATCAGTTACCTTTTCCTTTGCACTCTGTTGTGTGGACCAAAAGTCCTGTTTCTCAACTTGTGCTTCACATTAATGCTTTGGTTTATTTTTGTTTCACATATAGAGGTGTGACTTTGAAATGTCATTTTTTCATTATAAACAACTTGAATTCTGCACCTCTTAGTTGAAACTTGAAAATGTACTTTACATTAAATTTTCTATGTTCTCTTAAGTAGCTTTCTTTTACTGTTTTTGTTTTGATGCAAATACAAATTTAAATAGTTTGTTTATTTATTTTTTAAAATTTTGAAACAGGGAATATTAATAGATGTTCGTCGGCTTTTATCAGTGAATACGGACACATGTCATGTCACAAATTTTTCCAATCACATGGGGTTAGTAAACTGTAGAGGGTGAGAATAAATTTTCGAACCCACAATCTGATTTTTGAGTTTGGTCCGTTTGACGAGTGGCTCCCAGATGATGATTAATTGTGATATATGGTTAGGTTGGATTTTGTGATATGCTTAATTGAATTTCCGCTTTTCCTAACGCACCCCTTTATTTTGTTTTTGAACATTTTGAAAGAGACTCTTTAGAACAAGTGCAACTGCATCTGTTTCATTATTTCAGTGTAAATGGCACCATGTTTTTTACATTAAAAGTTTCAACCCATGTGATTCTCCTCCTAATAAACATCTTTCTATGTGTGGTGGTGCTGTAATAATGAACAGTTCATTGGCTTAATATTGTGATTTATAAAAAAAACTTGGGTACTAAAACTTTATAGTCTTGGACATTATTATGTTTAACAATTGATCCTTTCCTCATGTCCTTCTTGAAGGTTGATAAATGACTGCTAATTTGAGTTTCCTGTTGTTTGCAGGATATGGCAAATTGAATAGAGCAGAGAAAATTGAATGGAATAACCTGTAAAATGAACCGTATAAAAATTTGTTTTAATTTCTTTCGTTCTTGATTGAATTTTTATGTTAACTTTTGGGCATTTTGCCCATGCAGGGGATTCTAAACTGTTCATGCTCCTCAAGTATGTAACTAGTGTGAAGAATAATATATCGGTGCTGGGAACTCTCAAGTTATGCAGAATAATATATTTCATTCATCTTGTGTTTATTATTGGTCCAGATTGTAGTGGAGATAGAGTATTGCCTTCTTGCTATGATATGTGGTGTCTTGTTGCCATGTAAAATTAATATTTGATTTGTTAAAATAAGCGGTTAAGAATTCATAGACATGCTTATATGTATAGGTCTGAGGATCACTTTGTCAGTTTATATTGAGTAAAGCTGGAACCAATAATTTATTCTTTTGTAAACACCATCATATTATCCTTTCATTTCTTTGCATCTCGGGATGTATAGGTGTTGCTTGTATTATTGGAATATTATTCTTCTTGAACAATACTAAAGTCAAAGTAGGAATCCCAGGGCCATCAGTATATTGTCACTGATGACAAAGAAAGACCAAATTCTGGTTAGTAACTTGCTAATCGATTCAAGTTTATATATCTTGATTTTTGAGTGTTGTTTGATGAATTAGTCGTGGCTAATTTCCATGTGTTATTATTATTATTATTTTATTAAAAATGTGGTTATGTATCATGTGAAGATAAGCATGTCTCATAATTTTTTCTAAAACATCATGGTAATTAACATCATGGCTATTTTTTTTTGTTGCAGAACATGAGAGAAATCTTCTTGATGCACAAGTAAATAATAGTTTAAAACTAGATGTATAACTTAGTCTTACGTTATTGGTACATCTTATTAAACATTAATGGTTAATCTGATATATACTTCAATGTTTTCAGATATGTTTCTATATTAAAGGACTTGAGATATCACAACCAGCACTTGATACTGAAAATTCAGAGTGATACTGAAATTCAGACTACATCATCAGATTACAGCACGTGGGAGGAGGTGAAATGTGCACAAATTCTCCTGTTTAACCCTTTTTCTTATTTAACCCTTTTTCTGTTGCCCGAAGGTTTTCTTAATTTCTCCTTTTGAAAAGAGCTTCTTGACGTTGCGTTTGGTATATGATTCAGGTGCACCATTATCTCATTTTAATTCTACTACTGCCAAAACATTTATAAGCATTTCTTTTTTAAAATTTCACTTGCCAACCGTGAGTGTGACTGGAGAATGGCTGGAGTTGTATTGGTGACCTGTGCTATCCAATGAAGAACTTAAAGAAACAGAATATGCATGAGGATATGACTTGCAATGGCCTGGACAGAAGATTGAGAAGCTGAACTGTTGTTCATACGTGAGGGTGCGTTTCACATTCTAGCTCCAGCTTTGTAATGTTTGTTCTGATTTTCTCCTAATTCTGCGTTTAATTACTGTTTTACACCCTTCTTCTCACGCGATTATCAACATTTGGCACATTTTGCACCAAATTTCAGAGAATTCAAAAAGTGGTTAAATATATTTTTACGTTAATACTGTTAATTTTGGTTTAACATTGCAAATTTCCATTTTTCCACTGTTCTTGGTGATATAATTCGTTGCCTTGCTTTGGTGATATAATCATAAACATAAGCTTTCAATTGCTATATGTTTCTCTGCAGAGGTGTTTCTATCATACAGTTTAAGTTGAGTTTGGGTTTGTTGTATAATTGACTATCTTTTGATTCTACTTTTATTATTATATTTTTCTCATGGTAAAAAGGTAAAAAGAAAAGTCCATGGACTAATCCTGACTTATAAAACATTAGGAATATTTGATACTATTGACTTTTTTAATGAGAATTCTTTTTGGTTGCATTACCCACATGAACTAGGATCAAATCTTATAAAATGAATTACTTTGACAGGTCAGTTATAGGCAGATGTTTAATAATGGTTCTATATCTATAGAACAACCATTCAGGCCTTCCACTAGAGAGGCCTTTTGAGCTTGAAATCTATGCACGAACCCACTTTCCCTTGTGCTGAAATTTAATCTAATTCTAAAGAAGGGGGGTCAAGGATCAAACTCAGCCTCTGTGTCAGGGAGACTTTGCTATCAATTTTAGAGATACAAAACCATTTGTCGGTTCGTACTGGGAAGGTTATTAGTCCTTCACATGATGTCAAACTGGTCAAATGATAGAAGGTCCGATTCTTCATAATTAACATTTAGGACAGATATTGGAGGACCAATCCATTCTCCACATATAATGCTTAATGTTCAGGAGTTGTCCACAATAATTAAGATAAAAGTGGATAAGCAAAAGTATTATGATATTTTTATTTAGTGTCCAGTATTGGTTATATGATGGTTTTGTTGATTTTATATGTAGCTTTTTTTTAGAATAAATTGCATTGACACCCTTTATGGTTTGTTCTAATTACACTGATATACCAACTTTTTAAAAATCATACACAGGTCTCCCCTTAGTTTTAAAACAATACATTGTTCTACACTTACATCTGATAAGGGAGGCAAATGTAAAGGTGGAAAAGTCAGGATGTGTAAGTGTAATTTGAGAAAATCTCAAGGGGTGTCATTTTAAATTATTCTTTTATTTTAGACAGAAAACTATGATTTTATCATTTTCTTTTGCTTTCTTTGTAATTGAGTAAAAGTCTTTCAGATCATTATTTTGTGTTAGTTTTACCTTCTTTAATTGACAATGTTCTCAACCATTCAAGCAAGCTTTCTCTAGCTATAGATATGTGAAGACCACTTGCAGCACAAATGCTTGATGTAAGAAGATATAAAAAAAACTTCAAATAGTTGAGAAACTAAAAACTGAGAGGGGACGGCTTGAGCTTGAGGTCGTAATTTGTAAATCTCCAGCTCTTTCTTTTGATGATGTTTGGTGGGAATTAAGGCATAAGCGTAAGATCAATCCCTCTTTCTTTTGCCTTATTGTCTTGAGTGCTGCTCTTCCTCTTTCTTGTATTGTTTACTATAGCTGTATTCAGAATATGAGTATTATAAGAATATTGAATTTAGTAACAAAGTCCACAAAAGCAATTATGCTAGAGTCTGCACTGTAACTGCCTGTTGTTTAACATGTCTCTCACTAATCTTAAAATATCTTTGCATCATTCTTTACTTGAATTCTGTTTATAAAGAACTTAAGAACTGGTGAAGGCTTAGAGCAAAAGGAGAATCAATATAGTCCTGAATATAGGAAAGTTATGGCCTTTTATTCATTGCCTTTTTTTCATTTGTCAGAAAATATATATCTATGTCAAGGAAATGAAAATTGAAAAACCAAGTTGTCGCACTTTTTTTCTGAATAATAATTGAGCATGCCACTAGAGAGGACAACCCTACAAGTTATGTTATATTTTCCCTCCAAAATTCCACTTTACACAATAAGAAACAAAATTAAAAGGTTGATGCTCCGAAAATACTTGGTAATTGTTATGTTATAAATGATAGTGTGTCATGAATCATGGCTTATATTATCAACTCAAAGTACGCATTTGCTTTCCTATCTTTGCTTGGGACCCTTTTCTACGGTGGTTGAGATGGAGGGGCATCCACCTACCATTACCATATACCAACCTGCCTTATCAATCAGAATATGCCCCTTCATGGCCTCTTCGTTCATTATATTATTATTACTGTTTAGGTGTTTAGGTGTTTAGGTGTTTAAGTATATTTTGTAGTTCTAGTTTTCTAGAGTAGACAGTAGTTAGAATATTTTCTATGTTTGTTACCATAGTTGCTATATTATTTTGGTAGTTTTAGAGTTAGGAAATAGGATTGGTTGCATTTAGTATTTTAAGTAGAATAGTAAGTAGTGGTGTGGTTTAGTAGATATAGTTAGCTAAATTTAGAATTAGTTAATGGAATGAGTTGTAGTACATTTTCTTATACTTAGTTTCGTAAATTAGACTTGTGAGGATAGTTTAGACATAGTTTTTAGTTGTTCTAGTATAATAGCGATAGAGTAGTTGTATTTTTAGTACTGTTTTTAGTGTTCTAAGTAGGTTTAGGTGGTGACATTTTGAGTTTTAGGTAAATTTAGGTATTTGATATTTTCTTTAGCTTAAGTTTAGTCATTTTAAACTTGTTTGACTATCTTAGTTTCTATTTTAGAATGATTTTTACAGATTTGCATCATTGTACTAATATTAGTTGCAAATTGTAGATGATGGATAACTTTGCTAATTTGAGTGCATAGCTTTTTAGCCATGTTTTTACAGTTGCAATTGATGATTTGAGTGATTTTTAAATAAAAGAATCAGTATATAATCAGTTTTGACAATGATTGACCCTTGAGTCTTTGAGTGAGGTTTGGACCATATTTTCTGTGTGTGCAATCATGAGAATGAACATCACAGAACTTGCATTTTTTCTATTTATAACCAGTCAATAATGAACTTGCATCTATCAACCAATACAAAAATAGTATCTTTCCCTCTGAGACTTAGGTAACCCTTATAAAGTCTATGGAGATGTCAACCAAACTTGATTAGGAATTGGTAGTGAAACTTCTTCAAAGGTGCATCTTAATAAATCTAAAACACGCAGTTTAAAACCACTTGGGAAAAGTTTTCCAACCCCAAAACATTAATAAAGAACGGAGTTGAGAGACAGACCTATATTGCTGCCTATATGGTAATGTGCTCTGCACTGAAAGCCACCGAATCTTTTTCTGCCCATGCTGCATTTTGTTCTTTACACTTCAAAATGGTGATTTCCCGTAGAAGATCATGGACTCGCAAAGTGTTGATCCTTCCATCAGATTTTGTACCACAGCCACAGCCCAGACACAGCCATAGCCTCAGCCTAGGCTCAGCCCCAGCCCAGCCTCAGCCACAACCCCAGCCCCAGCCTCAGCCACAGCCACCGTCCAGCCTCAACCACAGTCCTAGCCCAGCCTCAGTCACAGCCACAGCCCAGCCACTGTGCAGCCACAGCCCCAGCCTCAGCCACAGCCCCAGTCCTGCCACAGCCCAGCCCCAGCCCCAGCCCTGCCCCTGCCCCAGCCTCAGCCCCAGCCCAGCCACAGCCCCAGACGAGCCACAGCCACAGACGAGCCACAGCCAAAGCCACAGCCTTACTCCAGCCCCAGTCCACCCCAGCCACAGCCTCAGCCTCAGCCACAGCCACAGCCACCGTCCAGCCCTAGCCCAGCCACAGCCACAGCCACCGCCACTGTGCAGCCCCAGCCCCAGCCCCAGTCATAGCCCAGCCTCCACAAGGCATTTTGTCCTTGATTAGTAGAAAATACAGATTTATGTAAACTTTGATTTTTTTTTTTTTATTTTATAAGTTGATTTCTGATACTTAAAGTACGATAGGGAAGAACTTACGTGTTTAGAGTGACAACATCTTCAAAACATGAAAAAGATGGGAAGAATATGGTGCTGAATCTCACCCCAAATGTCAAGATATACCATTTCAAGTTTTATAGCCTCAAGCCTTGAAATTGTATAGCTGGCGGATGAACAATTTTTTCTTACTCATTCTCACATTTCGATGCTGTTCACGGTTTGTCGCTGCTCTTGGATTTAATATCTGAGCCTTATTTGTAGTTTGGGCTTTAGCCCGTCTATTTACAAAAATATTGTTCGAGGGAATAAAAAAGTATCCAGTACCATATGGTTTTTACTCTTCTTCAAAATTATATTTTTTCAATTTTTAATTTCAGATTTGAACATGCACTGTTAACATTGTTGTATATTATTAAATCTTAAACCTAGCATTGTAATATATTTAGTTTAAATAATAAAAATAAAACGGTTAAATTAAAGAAATTGATTGATGAGTTTTTATATGTTTTTAGATTAGGATTAGGAGGGCGTGCTTGATTTTTTCTTTTGAATCATATCACGAAAGTCACGTTATTCTTCTGACGTAAAAACCAGGCAAATAAGGAAAAAGTAATTTAAAATAAAAAGATTAACGCGACCAAAAAAGTATATCTATATATATATATACACACAACACAGCGCTGTAAACTAGGTTGACTTTCGTGTTAGATCAGTATTTAAGTCAACATATATTATATCCAAAATATTTAACAGACATGCACTGAATCAACAATCACACCATCAAGTAATTGTAAAATTTCTATAATGTTTTGTGATTAATAAAAATGTAAATGAATTCTAAACTGTCTACCCATATGTTATTTATTCTTCATTTGAAAACTAATATAAAATTTATTTGTAGAACTACAATAGCTTCTCAGTGTCCATTGTGATGATAACAGTGATCAAGATCTAGAGAGAAAGGAAGCTTTTCATTGTATTTGAAATTGATTAATAATTTTGATAAAATAGAAGTAAAAAGAGATAATTAAAACTGGAAAGTAAGAAGTGGTTGAGTATTATTACATGGAGTTCAGGATGAAGTGGTGTTGTTGAGTTGGATGACTATGACACTGATATTGTCTTTGCTTCCACGAGCCATGGCCAACTCTGCCAACAAAGATGCAGCTTCTGTAGCATTGCTTACAACAGTCTCCTCTTTTAAATTCCTCTTGATTTGGCCATGGAGGCAGCTTCGTACAACCTCACAAACAAACTTGTTAGACACCACATCCCATAACCCGTCGCTTGCTACCACCACAAACTCATCACACTCTGTTCGCTCGTACACCATCGTCTCTGGCTCAGATATCACAAAAGGTTTCATCGAATGATCCCCTGCACAGTGTGAAATCGCCCTTCTCAGACCAATAATTACTCACAATTTTACATGACCGAAAATCAAACCATTTGGTAAAAAGAGTAACTCAAAACAAGACGATTTTGTTAGTTATTCATTTTCTTTAAAATATGGAATTCCTATGGTAATGCATGAGTATTTAGTTTAGGAGAAAAGCAATTCTGTTGAAGTGTGTTTTCTGAAAAGTCTAATGAAACGTGCATGTTCTTGATATACGAAGATAGGTGGAGATGATGGAGTAATTTATGAGCTATGTCACGGAAACACAGAGTATTTAGAAGTTTACCAATGGATCTGGAAGTAGCAAGAACTCCCAAAACACGACTTCCGTTCCAATTAATCACTCTTCCACCGGCAGCTTCTATTCTCTCTCTTTCATCTGAACGATCAGGCTGATTTGTATATACGTACACACATTCCACAAAGTTAAACAAACTCCAAAACTATTCACTATCTCAACATGCAACAACAATCAATAATTAAATCATAATAATAATTAATATTGATTAATCATCGATCACCTTATGATCACGCGAAAGTGGTATGGCTACACCGCCACGGCACAACACCGCCCTCGAGTCACCGCAATTCGCCACCACAATCTCCTTCTTCCCAACGACAACCACCGCCGCCGTTGAACCTGTGGTGTTTCCGCTACCGTCATCGCGCGCCTTACCACCAACTCCGATCTCCTTGTCCATCTTCATGAAACACGAACACATCACCTCGTACCAATCCAATCCCTTCTTCGCGTTCTCCCTCACTTCATCCGCCAACAGCAGGTGCAGCCTGTCGCGGCAAGCGTTCGCCACCAACGTCCCGCCGTGTCCGTCGTAAACCGCGAAGAAATCATAACCGCCACACCACTGCCCCGCCGCCACCAAGCCGGGAACCACCATGACGGCGTCCTCCATTGCGCGTCGCCGCCCGATCACGGATATGGAACCGTGTGTTGCGGAAGAGGAGGAGGCCTTGGATTCTTCCATGGTGGGAATAACCCCCGCTACTTGTGAATGACGCTTTCTCTTCTTGGGATATAGTTCAATTTCTTTAGATTTTGTGTTCGCACTGCTATCTCTCGAATCCATTTCACTACTCATTAATTCTGCTGTGAATTTCTCTTTGAAATAGTGCATGTGTTCACAGTTGTAACGAACTTATGGGTTCGTTCGTGTTGTTATATGGGTTTGTTCGTGTTATCACAATCTCATACACTGCAGGCACCGGCTTATTTTTTTTTCTTTTCTTTTCTTTTCTTTTTGAGTTCTCTTCCTCTTCTACGAGGAAACTATGAGTTTTGTATATGATTGAGTTTACCGTGACACGAATCAGGTCGCTCGCCAAAGCTGAACACGTTAAAGAAAATGAAATGTTTACACGTGTGCTTGAAAGTTGAATTATACAAGTAAAACGTGAAGGGATAAGATTTCTTATGTGATCCAATTAATGGCTGTTAACGTTTTTGTATTTATTTTACATTAGTACTATATAATTATTCATTGTTTATGACTCAGCTTAATCATATTTAGCTACTAAAATTTGTCTTTTAAAGTTTAAATATTAGCAAATACAGGTAGAAGAGTATAAATACATATTTTTCATCAACAAAATTAAAGTAAATTTTGAAGAATTTAATGTTAAAGAGTTTCCATGTTCATTTTTTCTTACTAATAGAATAAAAAATATCTGACACCTGAGTGATGTGAAATAATATTTTTTTAGAAATTAGCTAGTTCATTGAACCACCGATGTAACAATCATTTATTGGAATTTGCGACAAAAGAAAAATATAGATTAATTGTATAAAGACTTATAAACTGAATAGTGAAGGCAGGAGGAGGGCAAAAGAAAAAGAAATAATATGGACAGAAGACGGTTGTCTGTCTGGTTCGAGGACATGAATGTGTTCCAAAAAGTGGGAATTGCTTTGGAAAAAGATGCATAAAAAGATGGAAATTGAAGTTAGCATGACCGTAACGTGGCTGTTTCATCAGGCGCCACTTATTCTTAGCTACAGTTTCATGAGCGTGCAAGAAACAAATATCCAGACTCATTGATTTCTCGAGAAGCATCATCTCATTTTACAAGACGTTTGGCTTAGGAACTACATTACATTTTCCAAAATCAATCATATCTTTTATAATCAGGAAAGTTATTATTTAATATATTGGTAGCGTTTAATTATTTACTTATTTTATAAGATTTTATTAAAGATTGCTTTGAATGTCATTGTATCGACGTGTGGAGGAAATACAGCTGAAAACAGTGTTTTCTCCTTTAAAGAAAGTGCTGCCGAGTAATATTATAGTCGAGCCAATAATTTGTATAAAATAGTATAAAATTTCGTGTCAGCCGTTGAACAAAAAGCTACGCATGGCGTGTTATCAGCCATTTGGAAATTAATAACCATATATGTAAAAGGATCCGTGAATACTCAAAAGTAAGTACATGTCTAGAGAGAAAAAAAGAAATGTATGGATATGAAGAAATTATAAATAAAAATACATTTATAATATTGGGTATCCCTATATTCATCGTATATACAGTCACCTGAGGGAAACAATCGAAGGAAGTGAATAAGATGCAGAAAATAAATTGTCTCCGTGACATTAAGTCCCAAAGCACCTCTGAGCCACGGCTTACTTTGCACTCTTGTACAAGTTGTCAATAGCATTCTGCGCACAAAATAAAAATGGCGCAGTCAGTACTTTTATCACCCTTCCCCATAAAGAGCCTCATTAAGGTAAAATGTTTTGACTCTGAAACCCAAAGCTTAAAAGTTGTGCTAGAAAACTACATTTCAAAGAACAGCTGTAACAGAAATTCATTTCCACAGAAGGCCTACACAGATACACCAGCATGCATGTATCCAATACACGTTTGTGTGTTTATTTAAACAGACGCACAACACACTCAAAATTCGTAGATTCAGCTACGGTATCTTGTGTCAGATTTCACATCAAAAAGCTTGCTTGTACACAATAACCATGAACAGACATCTGAGTAGAAGCATTGTGAGTGTGGGCATAAATTGCAAGTCAGAAGAGAATATCTTAACGTCTAGAACCTGCATGTGTCATAGCTTAAGTAGTCACACGGTTACAAAAATCCATGTTCCCGATTTTCTCATAAATTGTGTACTTAACATTGTTATTTAGGTGCAGTTTTCCATTTAAGTATTAGTAGGTAGGCCAAAGTACATCCGGACACAGATATACTTGAGTTTCCATAGGCAGGTCAAAAAACACTATACAACCAAAAACCATATTGCTTTGATCACAATGACTAATAGCCCATACAGCCAACAAAATAGGAATTGACTAAGATTTCTTAAACTTTTCTTTTTTTGTTCGGTTATGAGGAAAGGAAGGAAGGGTAGGAGGGAGGATAACCTTCCATTTATGAAGGCTGTTCCACTTTAAGACTATTCAATATGAAGTGAAATGAAATCCTGAGAATTTGACAATTGTACCTGATAAAATTTAAGCAACTGTGGCCTCTTCTTCTTATATGTTGGAGTGATAAGGTCACGTTCCATGTCAAATGGAATCGGGTCAAGATGAACTCCTTTTATAACCTCGAAACCTTTCAGCTGCCAATACATATTCACCATCCCACAAAACTTCAGTATATGTACTTGTAGAAACATGTTTACACGTACGACAAGATCATTTAAAACAAGTGCAAGACCAAACAAAATATTTCATGTTAAATATCATTACTACCCAAAAATAGTTATTAAAAAACTTTAGATTGATGTGAAATTTTATCATACACACAAATACTCCAAATAAAACCATTTAGATGATGATAACAAAAGCAAAAAAAAAAAAAATACCTTCTTTTCCTTTGCAATCTTTGAGAGCTCTTCAAGTATGTAACTTTTTGCTCTAGCATCTTCACAAAGAGAATTGAAGTCCTTGGATATAGCATTTTCTTGTGCCCATTGTTCAAGTGATTCCTTTCTGGGATTAACAACAGCAACAAGGAAGGCCTCAAAACTGTTTCCGTAAACCCATATCTGAAAAAGAGGAGAAAACGGTTTATATCTTCATGGAATAGAATATTTTCAGCTCATTCAATGAAACTAATTTAGAACCTTGTTTCTTTTTTGCACTGGACTAAACCTTTTGACATCATTACTCATTTGTATGTCCAGATGTTTGAGCAAATGGTAGCACAGATACATGCCCCAGAGTTGTCTTACCTCTTGAGAAAAATATCACACTGAACTACAGTGCACATAATATATATCAACATGCACCAATACCAGGTCAGCATACAAGGGTACATGCTGATGTGAAAATTTACTGTTAAAAAGAAAGACTTCTAACAGGAAGCTACAATTTGAATGTGTTTAGAGATGAAAGAAAAATATCCAAGCCTGTTTAGTTCAAACGTCGTGATAAAAAATATCAACCTAAGACAGAGGGTTAGTAGGCCATGATTGGTCCCAAAGTTTTATAATTCTATCATCAACCACCGAGGTAATCAGCTCTAGTAGTATATGAGTAACATTTTCTAATCTTCTACATATTTTTCCAATTAGATATAAGCAATAAATTTCCTACAAATTAGGACAGAAAAACCATTGGAAGGAATAGGGTTATCAGGACTTACAGATTCAATAGATGAAACTTGACCATAAATGTTCTCCAGGTTTTCGACAGCAACATATTCTCCCTGTGAAAGCTTAAATATATTCTTTTTCCTATCAATAATTTTCATGCTTCCATTAGGTTGCCACTCTCCAATATCCCCTGTTGAAGGTATCATTTGTGAATAAAAGAAAAATTGTAGCCTCATAGCTAATATAAGAAATTATCTATAAACCTCAATTTTGGAAAACATAATAAAATAACCTGTATGGAACCATTCATCGATCAGAACCTCTTTGGTGAGATCTTCACGTTTGTAGTACCCTGAAAACAAGGTTTTACCCTTTACACAAATTTCTCCCCTTGGTGTGCTTGCTAGGGCATCATATCCCATTTCAGGAACAGATTCCAGGCACACATCAACATTTGGTACTGGAGGGCCCACCGTTCCAAGCATTTCCATTTCATTTGGTAATGAGACAAAGGTTCCCGCACAGGTTTCAGTCAGGCCTGTTTGCATTTTTAACAGGAGCACCAAGTAAATAAACTACAGTAGCAAACGTATTCAATATCCAACTTTAATAGCTATTTGACAAATATAAAATGGCTATAAATGTTCTGAATTGAAAGTAGTACAAAATTTTTACGTAATTGAAATTCATTTGAAGTAAATCTTTCAAAATTTACAAGTTAAATATCAAATGAACTAAAGCATAAAGAAGAAAAATAAGAAACTATTCCTTTAAAAATATACAGTTAGTTTTAAACGGATTTTGGATATTGTTTTCAACTACCATTACTACGCTATCAAATGCTATCTGCTTTCTCAAATTTTACGTGATTACAACAAGGAAACAATTAGATCCGTTCTACCTAGTGTTATTTTGATCCGTGATAGACACTCCTTAAAATATTTAACATGTAATCCTCGGATAAAAATAAAATACCACTACTTTCTGATAAAAAATCATTTTCAACTAAGAGCATATGTTTTTGTGTCACCATCACATGGAAATCAAATTAATGACGTTTTTCTTGAAAAGTGATAGTATGCTACGAGTTTGATTTTCATATTTAAAAAGAACATACCATATCCTTGTAGGACATGACAACAAGTCACCACCCGTAAGTAACCTTCCACATGTGCAGATAAAGGTGCTGCTCCAGACAAAATAAGACGAACTCTACCTCCTAAACCCTGCTTTACCTGATCATGTAGCAAAGCCATGATTAGGAATAAAGATCCAGTAATACTGAGAGGCCAAGGAGTTTAGATTTATAAATTTCAATACCTTATCAAATACAATTTTATCACAAATAGGGGATGCCTCTCCATGGCTAAACCCTTTCTTCATGTTATTCAGCTTACTGAAATCAAAATTCAGAATTTGCAATGTCAGAGTATGGCAGAACTGATTATAAAAAAATAAAATGAAAAATATTGAAGTGCCCCTAAGAGGCCACGAGAGATTTAAACACATACATAGTAAAAAATAATATTAATCTAACATGAATTTGTATGCGAAATCAATCAAGAACAATCTTAGTTCCATAACAATCATACAGAGAATCCACGACAGTTTTTTTCATGTTCATGATTTCACCCAGACTCAAGTATTTATTTACAAAAACAGCACTTACTATGAATAAGCACAGTTGAATAATGTCCTCTTCAAGAAGCCCCCAGAAGCAATCTTCTGTGTCAAACCTGTGTTCCAGATCGGGGTTAAGAGTCATAATCCTATTTTCTCCATGTTTGGAGGGGTAGGAAAAAAAATGTAAAAGAAAAGCAAGAAAAATGCTATTCCCATAATAAAAAAATTGTAGAGTAGCTTTCTCCATGGAAATAAAAGTTTGAGCATTAACACTATATGATCATGGGAAGATCATCAAACATGTCAGCAATCACAAGAATTTTCAAGAGTTTACCTGAGTACACTCTATCAAGCACACGGGGAACAGCACAGAAAACAGTTGGTTTTAGTTCCCCAATATCTTCAATTAGCAATTTGACATCCTAAAGTAATTATGTAAATGATGGTCATCTTCCAAATCCAGAGTTCAATTATGATATTAAATCTCCATTCTGTAATGACAGATATACTACATATACTCACCCCCCGCCAGAAACCTATTGAAGCACCATGCCATATGAATGTTTCCTCAATGACCCTATCAAAGATATGTGCAAGAGGAAGGTATGATATGTATACATCCTTCTCAGTCAACTGCAAAGAAGAGAAAAGAAGGGAAACTATGAGAGTCAAAAAAAGGATAGCTATGCATTCAGTATCCTAAAACGTAAAATGAAATTGCATATTCATGTATTTCCAAGTATAGTGTAGGAGTTGTGAAAGAAAACAACATACTTGTTCATTGACACTCTCCAACAGTCGCTTTACCCCAGCTAAGAGAGTGATAATACTCTCATTTGATATCAACACTCCCTTGGGGTCACCCGTAGTTCCACTAGTATACATTATTGTACAGATGTCACTCCTTTTCTTAATTGGAAGATCATAACTCTGACCTTGACCCTGTGGCAAATATTAAAAATTAAATTAGGAACAGGAACCACAAAATACCAAAGAGGTGAAAGATATGATTACTTCCTACAGGAGTGACTGAAATTAACTAGAAAAATAAATTTGGACGTATTTGTAACTATATAAATTGGCCCAGCAAAATGCTCACCAAATTTACATTTACAAATCATCCTTGTTTTTTCATTTCCACTGCACAAAAAGTTATATTCATTAATTGTTTTCTACAAGTATTATGCCAACTGTAGGTGGATCAAGCTTGTGATACAATATTTTTCTGTGTAGTAATTACAAATGTAATTGTAGGAGTGCTTCTATTTTAAAACTTTCAGAAAAGAAAGAGTAATAGTGTACGAAATGAATAACCCACCACTTGCAAAAATTCATCCCACGAATATATTGCCAACCCAAACTTCTCAACTTCTTGCTTTTGCTCAGGGGTAACCTTTCCGAAGCTTACAATTGCTGTGACAAAGATGTAAAAGTGAAATGACTCTTCCTAACGCATAAGCATTTTAGTAAATAAAGGAGAGAAACTACAAAACATACTCTTGAGATACTTTGTTGCATTTGGAAATGTCTTCAATAGCTAAAATGATTCAAAAACAAATATATGGGTCAGACTGACCGCTTGCATGATGAGATTATACAAAACTCTCTAATCTTTCCTAACAATTAAACTAATTTAAAACAAAGGATTTCAATAGAAGAACCTCGGGCATCTTCTTTTCTTCCACAAATGCAATTGAGACCTCTGCGTGGCATATAATAAATTCTATAGCTCCAGCACCTATTTCATTCCGAGGAGAGTGTCAAAGCAAATGATAATTACAAATTTAGAAATTGAAAAACAAAGAACTGTAAAATATTGCTTTTGTAAAATTGGATATTGTTCATGCACCATTTTACCCGAATTGCAGTAAATTTTTATGAAAAGTTCTAAGAATTTAGTTAAGGGACGGGTTTTAGTCAAAGTTCTTTACTTACATCACTTTTCCAAAGGACTTTTTTAATAAATTAGGTGAGAATTTCAAAAGGTATAAAATAATGATTTATTTGTTCTGAAAAATTACAACATATAATAAAAAATAAAAAATAGCCACAAAAGGTTTTGATAAATGCTTGCATTTAGAACTTACATAAATTTTCAAGAAGATGTAATAATGTACACAAGTTTCTAAAAAGTTCATAAATTAGGAAATTTGTTATTTGTTGGAAAAAGTTACAGAAAAAATGTTACATGGCCACCAATGTTGCAACTTTTCACACAACATCAGATCTTTTGAGATTACTGTTCCTTGATAGTAGCAACTCTTTGTACAAGTATAGATGACAAAAGCAAATTTTAATTGCATTTGAGTATAATCATCAACATGGTGTATAAACAAGATAAAAAAGAGGAGACATACCCAAGGTATCATATAAAGGTACACAATAGAGTCCATGAGCATTGCAGGCCTGCGAATTTTTGCCAATATGTTAAAAACCATTGGGTGAAAGAAGTTAGTTCAGCAACATTATTATTGTGACCAGGGATACCCATAACTGGCACAATATAAGTATAGAGATATAATTAAAGAATTAGAACTCTCTGCAAAGAGTAGATATTCAATATAAGAAACGAAGCTTCATTCCAGAAATATCTTATTCTCCTTTCAGCTCAATGAGGACTAAAACTCACCACCAAATAAATAACAAAGTAGACAGAGAAATAATAATAAATACTCAGCCCAAAATACAAGCAAATGTCAACAGATGAATACTGCAGAAAACTCCCACATGTAGGGTAACTACTTCCAAGCGAGCAGCAAAACTAAAGATGGAAAAAATGCAGAGAACAAAAGGGAAGGGAATTCAAAGTAAAATTTACCTCCATGCTCATAACCCATTCTGCTGAATTGGCACCATAAATACCGCATTTTACACCCTGCAAACCAGTAATATATGAATTAAGCTCAAAAGAAAAAAGTGCTAGAAAATATAAATATTGTCATATCCCATGAAAAAAATAAAATATCAAAACACATAAACAAGGACCCAATATACAAACTTATGTGCAAAAGGGAAATCTGTCATATGCTAAGCACTTCAATTCATGAAAACAAGTTTTTGAATCAACATTGAGATACTTCTTAAGTTTTGGGTTTTGACCAAAATGAATCTCAAAACTTAGTCCATAGAATAAGCTGGAGTTACAACTATTTTCACTGTATCACACCTAGAAAAAATACTATCTCCAATAAACACCCGTAGCATTGATGATTGAACATCTTGAGCATAAAGTTAACAAGAGTGAACATCTTTGACTGGTTTGATAATCACCAAATGATGGACAACTCGATAGACTCAACATATTATAATTTGGGTTTGAACTTAACTAAGTCCCAAAAGCTAACTCATAAGATGATGGTTGTTGTCCGATAAATACCCTATTTTGGTTATATAATAACTAATCATATGAGATTTCCAACACAGTCCATGCTCATACAAATACCAATATTATAAAGCAAGGTTGACAAATTTGAGAGTTTTCATAAACGAAGAATTACCTAAGGAAAAAGAGGATTAAAAAGAATCTATTGATGACATATATGCAAAACATAATACTTTCTACACAAATAATTCAATATTTAAACTTAATGATAAAGAAAAGTAGCAAACCACAATAATAAAGTATGATATTATACTAGTGTTAAATACAATTAAACTTGAATAAATGGTCAAATCTAACATAAATTCGTAAAAACATAAGTTCTTAAAGTGAAAACATTTAAAAGAGGAACTAATTTCTTCAAATAGTTTTATCCCTAATAAAATATTGTTAGAGTTGTTAATGAATCGCCAAAACTACATTAGTTTCATACTCTGTTGACAGGAGATTCTAAAGAGCTCGTATGATTTTACTCTTATGTTGAGAGTTAACTCGTTTTATTTACCAGGATTGTAAACTCTTAAAAGGTTAAGAGCTAATTAGAAAGTCTGAGAACTTTATTATCAAGAACATCCGGCATTTGAAATATGTCAAAGGTATAGAACCATGTTATTTGCACATTAATCTTGTTTGTAAATAACGAACAAGTGAACAACCCAACATGTACTTTGAATCAAAGAATTTGGGATAGCGTGGTAATACTACTAAAAGAAGTGGGGAAAATGCTTCATTTTTCGGTAAGAAAAACATGGTTGACTTACTTCTCCATAACCACAGTAGCGGATGGAATTCCCAACCTTAATCACCTGGTCATATACTTCTTTGTATGTTAACCACTTGTACTTGCCTGCCTATATAGTCACGAAAAGGAAATTCAAGTAAGTTAAAAGCCAAAAATGGTCAAGCAATGTCGAGAAAAAATCCAGAACACGGGGCTCAATCAGTAGTCAAAACCTCACCTTCCCATTCACAATTTCCCTGCGACCAAGCATTGGACTAGTTGGATATTTCTCAACGGACAATCTGTAAAAGTACAACACACTCAGAACTGAATTGACTACTATTTTATCAATACAAGTCATAAGTTCGATTCAGCGTAACATTGATCGGGATCAACACATGTTGTGGATCAAATCCTAAACCAAGTAAAAAAATTAAACCGAATGTTCAAGTCGTCTTCATGCACATGAAAAGCTCGTCAACATTTATTACAGTATTAAAAAGGAAAAAAATTTAAAAAATAAAAATTAAAAATTAAAAATTAAAAAATACCGACAATGCAGACTCTGGTGCACGAAATTAATACTTTCACTTTCCAAATAGATAGCTACTAAATCAAGTAAAATTAAACTGTATACTTCGGTTCTCTTCATGCACACGAAAGTCCAACAATATTTAATTCAGTGTTGCCAAAAAGTGGTGAAACCGAAATTTGTACTTTCACTGCTCCAAATAGATTGCTCCAATAGAAAGTCTGCCTAATTCTGATGCAGATCAGAGAGCTCTGCATGGCAAGTAGATATACTAATTCGAGAGATTCAAATAAACTATCCGATTTGCACGTAATTAGAGGAAATACATCTTCCGATTGTGAACGTAAAAAGTAACGATCATTGCTTCGAGCACCAAAAGCTTTTCAGTAAAGTCTCATACGCAATTCCAGATCATATATCCACGAAAGGAAGTAGGAGCTTATTGATCTTACATTTTTGCATAAAAAATCGAAGAACAAAACTAAGAGTAGTGAAATTGAAGTGACAAGCTCACCGGAAAACGTCCCAGCAGCAATCGAGACCTTGGATAGGAGCAGGGAATCCATCCTTGGCGAAGAGGCTACGGTACACAGGTCCTCTCGATGGCCTTCCTTCGCTCGCCTCCTTCGCTTTCTCGACCTCAACGATGAAGCTCTTCTGTGCCATCACTGTGGCAATTCCTCTGAAGAATCACGATGAATCCGAAACTGAAGTGTTTGAAATTGGAAGAGAAAATAGAGAGAGCAGAAGAGAATGACAAATGGAAAGATAATTTGAATGAAAGTTGGATGTAATTTTGTTTGACTTGGACTATGGGAAAACTAGTGGTGTGGTAGAGAAGGTGGATAGCTCTGCCTCTCTTGCGTTGGCGTTACTCTGCTTCCTAATAGTCTTCACAAAATTAGGTTTGAGCTGGTCAACAAATTCTGAACCAATTTTTGCATTTATTGACTTCCTTACTTTTCTTTATATATGCCTCCTTTTCCTCGTAAGGCAGTGTTTCAGTTTCTGGAAACAATATTTTCAAATTAATAGTAGTCAAAATTGTGGAAAAAATAATTACAAGATTTAATTTCGCTTTTTTAAAAAGAATTTCATTAATTCTATCGTTCTTTTATAATTCATCTTTTATAATTGAAGATTTAATTAAAATCATTTTTAACAAACTATATTTCATTTTAAATTAATTATATCTATTAATATTTTTTAGAATAAATCATCTGAAGTTTATTTCAAATTAATTTTAACTAAATACATTTTACTTTCTATTAATATTAATAAGAACAAATATATAATTTTATAACTTAAATTATTAAAACAATTTTTTATTTATTATATTTATCAAATTATTCACAAATTTCTACAAATTTGTCTATCATGATTTTGTCAAACTTATATTTGATAACGATAAAAAAACAAGTCAATTTAAAATTAGTTAAAAATATCCACTCGATTAAGATATTAATATAAACGAGTAAAAACAATAATGAATAAAATTTAAAATAAGTAAAAGTTGAAAAAAAAAATAATTTTTGAGTAAATATCATTCAAAAAAGGAATTTGTGTAACTGAATTAGAAAGTGAGTTTATAAAGTGAAGTTAGGTTATGAGATGACTCATTCTTGAGCTGTATTTGTGGAATTAAAGTATCATTTTAATTCATTAAATAAATTAGGTTTAAACATTTTTTTTGTCTTTTTAAAAATGTAAACCTTTGATTCCTAAGTTATAAAAAATGTATAAAATGAGTTCTTTTTTTATGTTATGGTCAAAGTACAGAAAACAATCTAAAGTGCTATTATTATTATTAAGAAACAAATCAGAGCAATCTAAAAACGTAGTAGTCGTTAAAAAACAACCAAAAAACAATATTTCAAGTCAAAAAAGTACTCATTTGATACATTTTTTATAATTTAGGAACCAAAGATTTACATTTTAAAAAACGGAAACTAAACTGAACGTCCGTTTTTATAACTTAGGAACAAAAAAAAGCTTTAAACCAATCAATTAAATAAATGTGTAACAACTTCCGTCACATGTTCTGTGGGAACTTTCCTACATACACATCACAACACAGCACGGCTTCTTCCTCAGTTGTACAACCTCAAAACAATCAAAGCATTCCACAACTTTAATGATTGTCACCATTTTCCTTCCTTTTTCTCTCACAGACGCGCGGCAAGAAAAATGTGAGTATGGGTTGATTTTAGTCACATTCATTCATTCGTTAATGTCATGTTTTACTTTTTTCTTTTTCTTTTCCATTTTCTCCCATAAAACTACGTCGTATTCAGTAAAAAATCTTAACAACTGTCATTTTTCTTATTCTACTGTGATCGTATGACGCTCCCGTGAACCACTCCGATAGCGCTTTTAAACAACTGTTTAGTTGAATATTTAGGTTTACATTCTTTTTATTATTTTTATATTTATTTCTTTTACTCAAATAAAGGTTTTTCACGTGTTAGAATTTAAATAGTTTTTTCTGAATTCATTTTAACACATAACATCTTTAAAATAAATAAAAAGAATCTTAATTTTGATTAGAGACAAACTTAAATTACGACATATGATATTTTCAAACAATATTATAATGTGAGTTTAACATTAAAAAAATAACTTATTTGAGTTTTTTATTTAAAATTAAATAAATTTAGAAACTTTTAAAAAGTAGAAATCCAATTATATATAAAAATATATATAGAACCAGAAATAATATAAACCAAATTATTAACTAAACCTAAAATAAATAAAAAAAATTAGTTAACTTTTTTTCAAGATTGTTATGGTACTCAGTATATTAATTTTATTTTTTTTTAAATATATACCTGGATTAATATGCATGTATATATTTTCAGACTTTATATTAGTTCTATGTTAGTCAGAATTTGAGCACGGATTGATCTCAAAAAACACAACTGATATTTAAAAATAAAAAATAGAAATATATCTATTTTTTAAGGCTTTTATGAATTTGGAGTGAAGTTTTTACGAATTTGGTGTGAAGTTGATGTTTGCCAAACACTTGTCAACCAATCTTTCTGGGTAGCTTTCCAAAATTTAGAAAAATTATTTAATCGAGTATTTAACAAAATATTGAAAAAAAATGGAGAAAATTACAATGTTTAAAAATGTAATCAATAATTAATAAAAAGTAGTTCATTATTATGGCGTATCATTATTTCATAATTAATACTTAAGATTTTAAGTTTAATACGTGAGGTATTTTATAATCATTTTACTGTAAGAATTATTCCATTAGACATTAATCTTTTTTTTTTCTTGTGAATCAAGTTTGATTTAAAATTCAGGGTATTAAATTTGACAACACGTGAATATAATTTAATGAAGATGACTTGAATATGAATCTTAAACATTTTATCGGACTATCGCATCTTACAAAATTTAAAATCATGTGGGGAATAAGATTATGAATTATAAAAAATATATATATAAGCAATCATACAAACATGATTATAATCTCTTTTACTAAAGCAGAAGTCAAAAAAATTATAAAAAATGAATTAAAGAGTCTTGTATAAATCTATGATTATTTTTTTTTATTTTTCTTCCTTTTGAAGTTTGAATGGATTATGTAGTCCATTAGAAGCTTTATTATCGTATCTAACTCAATCTTGTGCTTTTTAATGGCATTAATTGTTTAATTGAAAGTATGAAACACACAAAATTTATATAATTAAATATAATGTGTCTACTATTTCATCAATTAATCAATATTGCTTTAGCTTAGATTACTATAAATGTTTGGCCATGATTTTGGGATCTCACCTAATGTCACAGCGGAGAGGAAGGAGGTTACGACCTTCTTCTTTTTGTTTTTTTTCTTGCTTGCGCTTAATTTAATATTTTCTTAACAATTTTTTTTCTCTAAAAAAATATAAAATTTCACGATGTAACATTATATTGTAAATTTTGCATTCTAAAAACATTATCAAAGAGAGCCCACATGAAAAAAACTTAATTTTAATATATATATATATATATATATATATATATATATATATATATATATATATATATATATATATGGGGTTTGTTAATGCGCGTACGTCTATTTTTTAGTTGGCACATTTTAACAATATGTATCGGATTATAATAGACAAAAATATTTTCGTATATTATGGTACTAAGTTTTAAAGTCAAAGATATTTAAATAATTTTCATTCCCAAAACTAAAAAAAATCCCCTCATTCCTCTCAATCCATTCTCTTTCATCTCTCTCGTTCCAACCTTTTCTCCATCATCTTATGGTAGATCCAACTGAAAAAAAAAAAATATACTCGTCGTTAAACAATTTACCTTTGTAAAGAGTTGAGTCATTAGCATATTCGCTTTCAAACAACGGATCATTCAAGATCTCTTCAATTTCATCATAACCTCTCTAATTTCATCATCTGCAGATGTTGAATATTCATCATCTGCAGATGTTGAATATTCATCTCTTAAAAAACCTTCGGGCCAATTATCAATTCCTTCTAACGTCATTATGCTTGTGAAAATTAAATAAAATTAAATAAGACAAAAATTATAAAATGAAAACTCATTATAAAATCATTTTTTGTAAGAAATTGTTTAATAGCGAGTGTTTCTGAATTTTTCCAAGCGAATTACCAATTTCTTCATATGCCATTATGCTTATGAAAATTAGATAAAATTAGATAAGACAAAAATTATAAAATGAGAACTCATTATAAAATCATTTTTTTTGTAAGAAATTGCTTCATCGCCAGTGTTTATGATTTTTTTTTAATTGAGGCTACAGTAGAGATGACAAAGAAAAGAGTGAGAGAGATGAAAGAGAAAGGATTAAGAGGAATGAGAGAGGCGAGTAAGGGTTTGGGGTTTCTTCTTGTTAGTTTTGAGAATGAAAATTATTTAAATATCCTTAACTTTAAAACTTAGAATCTATTATATATGAGGGTATTTTTGTCTATTATAATTCGGTACACGTTGTTAAAATGTTCCAACTGAAAAACAAGTGTATGCGCGTTAACAAATCCACACATATATATATATATATATATATATATATATATATATTAATATATATATTAATAAATCCTATTTATTAATAAATTTTTCTAAAGTTGACTTCATTTATTTGAGTGATGGTTAGTTTAATTATTGAGATCGGTAGATCATGTATACAAGATTTTGCATAATTTATAAACTATTTATATTTCATTTATCAACTTTATTTCAAAGTATGAAACTTCCCATAATATAATTAATTAATTACCTGTAAGCATTTAACTAATCTAAAATTTCAGATACATGACTATCAAAATGATATTATATGATGTAATCCCTATTTACAAATTTATCTTTTCATAAAAGTATATAAAAAAAAATACAAATATTATTCATCAGAGAAGGAAATATGCACTACGGATCTGGTGTATTAAAAAATAAGAAAAGTAATGAATTGGTTGAATAAAAGAAAGTAATAATTAATTCTTTCTTTTATCATCTTTTGAATATATATAATAAAGGATTAGTTGAATGTCAATTTTAGATCTTAATGGTCCTGGTATGCAATATTTTGAAAGATATTAATAAGTTAAAAAATCAGCTGAACTCATGGTATCTTTCACGTTTTTATTAGATTAAAATAAGAGTTACAATAAAAAATAATATTGATTAAATTTTTTTCATTATCTATGTCGTGACTTATTATAATGAAAATATGCCAATTATTATTGTAAAAAATTGTAAGACAAAAAGTTAAAATTTAAAAAAATAGGTTAAAAATCAACGTACTAATATACATAAACATTTATTCGAGAATAAAATTCCGAAATATATTAAATATATAGTTTTGAAAAATATGAAATAGCTTAAAAAGGTGATTGAGATAGTGACACAATATGGGATAACGTGAGTAGTTGCGTGACGTACAATGAGAATTGATTTATTGATTCCAAATTATTTTCTATATTAATTAATGCAGATTCAACGTGGACTCGTTTTTTGACAAATAAAATAACATAATTAATAAGTGAAAATTAATTATGAAAAAAATTAAAAAGAAAAATCTAAAAGAAACTTATTGATGTTGATATTTTTAAATGTTTATAAAATTTTGTTCTCTGTTTGAATTGGATTTTATTTTAAGGAAATTATTTTTAATTTTAAGCAATAAAATTAAAAGTGTAGGGTCCCACCTAAGTGTAGATGCTCTACCACGAAATGTAATTGATAAACTTTTCAAATTCAGGAACACAGAATTGGACTAATAATGTTTCTAGAGGAGTCAACCATTTCACTCATACTTTTTCTTCAAAATAAACTCATCTTAAAATATATGTATCAAAATCATTTTAATTTTTAAACTAGATTAATTTAATGTTTATGTTGAGAATCTAGCTTAAAATATAGTTTTTTTTCAATAAAAGAATTTAAAATAATCAGATTCGAATTTGGTTTTCTAAATTCTCAATGTACTCAAAACTAAGCGTTAGCATAATTCTTTCATTTATTTTACATCAATTATTTACCATGTTTTATTTAGAATCAAATAAACCAAAATAATGTGTAGTTTTTATTTATTTAGGTTTGAAAATTTTAATCTATTTTATCATCAAAGAGTAAAACGATCTGTTTGAGTCTAAATCGTTCAAACTAATACAACTTAGACTAATATTCTTCTGGTTAAACAGGATTAAATCAATTTGTTCACTACCCAATTAAACTTTAATGAATATAATGAACCACCCACTTCCCTTTAGGTGTAAAAAGAAAAAGCTAACAAATAGTATAATAAACAAATGCAAGATTCATATTAGTAAATATAACATTAATTTTTACATCCATTTGACTTCTCATTTTGATGCAAATATTCATAAACCTCCTTTTATATTTCCCTTGAAAAGAGTATCTTATTAGTATAAGTAGTTTTTTTCTGTCTTGTATTTCACATGATAAATTATGTTATGTAATTAAAATTTATAATAAGTACACATATTTAAATAGATAAATTATATCATGTTTAGAATGAGTAATTGAAATTTCAAACATGAAAAATAAGATTTAATTTATTAATAAGTAATTAATCTTATCATAAAATAACATTTATTAAAAGTATTAAAATTCAAGTCAAAATATCAGATGAGAAAGGGTTACTGAGATATGAAATAAAATAAATTAAAAGGTCCAAATATATTCAAAACGGGTTTGATTTTTTAATTTGTTTATATTAACTAATCATTAGATTAAGCTTGTTGATTTTCCATTTGTTTCCAACAACATGGTTTCATTTCTTTTTAATTTGTTTGTATGAACAAATCATTAAGTTAAGTTTGTTGTTTATATAAGAGTAAAAGTAATAAAAAAAAATACACACCTAACCGTTATTGAAAAATAATCTGTATTATTAATTGTCATATGCATGTACAAGTTATAAAAAAAAAAGTGTGTAAATGGGTTTCTGTTTTTTTTTTAAATAATGAATTATTATTAAATATTACAATTAAGTAATAGAAAACGAAAAAAAGATTTTTTTCAAATATATTTTAATTTACCTTTTTCTATTTATACTCTACATGAGATATTGAAAAATGAATAAAACAGTTAAAATGATGAAATATTAAAAATAAAAACTGATTGAAACTTCAATGAAAGAATTTCAATAAAAAATGGGTGATTATGTTTTATTACTATAATCTGTATTTGAGTCTATACATTGTATATACGAAATAATTATATTGTATGAATATTCGTAATATTTATGAATATATATGAAAAGTTATACAGTCTTCATAGTTTATTTGATGGTTTAAGGAACACTTATATTTTTAATTCTTCTTTGTGTTAAAATATTATAATAAAATATGAGAACCTTTATGTTTTACCGCTGTTTCAATTAATTTAAAAAATAAAAATATATATTTTATTTATATATTATACTTAAATTTCAATTACAATAGTAAAATCATCTTATATATTATATTTCAATTTCACTTACAATATTAAAATCATCTTATTTATATATTATAGTTCCATTCTATTTATAATAATAAGATCTTTAATATATACTTGGTTGGTAAATAAGTATTTTTGTGAAATTAAACATTTAAGTAATATAATAAAAGCATGATAATAGTTACATAACAAATATAAAACCCTTAACTAGGATAGACCTTCGAGTAATTTGATGAGTATGCAATGTACAAATAATTATATTTCAAAATAGACTTTGTTCCGTTGTATAATTAAACTATCCCATAGTCTCTGTTCCAAAACTAATCCACACCCTAATGAAAATATTATCATTTTGATCAAATATTTAAAAAAATATGGGAATATGTAAAATCATGTTTACTAGGCATAACTTTGATTTCTTTTTTCCTGGAGAAATGGCGCTTGATAAAAATAGAAAATCTACTATTAAGTGCCTTCGACATACAACTTCAATAAAAAAAAAAAAACAGTATAAAGTCTAGTTAAACATAACTTCAAATCTTAAAAATAGAAAAATATAGTCATATTTGCAAAACAGAAATTGTTCAAAAACAATACGTAATTCCCAATCATGCAGCAGCTACGGACTCAATATGTTAATGAAATGGGATTAAGTTGTAACTGCTATCAGTGTCCTCATATAGACAAGAGCAGAGCACACATAATAATTCCAAGTCAAAACATAGTCATGGACGAAACTCAATATACAATGGGCGGCCAGCCGAAGAACTAGTGTTGGATTGAAAGGGGAAAATCCTTTTTTTCTTTTCTAGTGCACTAAAGAATTTTTCATTTGCACCAAAAACCCAAAGGACACAGCAGGCCGCGACACAAGATCATCACTAAAGTCCAGTTCCCGTAAACAATTTAGTTTCCAAATCGACCTCTTCCCCATGGGAGCCTCCTATATCCATTTCCATTACGCTGCACACCATTATTCTGCATCGACAGAACTCTCATTCTTTGCTCCTTCATGTTTGCAAACAGCGAATCCAGCGTCTGAGGCTTTTGCTTCGGCATTATATCCACATTCTCCAGCTGCTTCCGAGGGGAAGGAATTCGTTGCTGCTACAAATTTTTTACCGCAAGATATTATATTACAGAACGAACAGATAAATAGCACAACCACCAATCATGAATACTCGCATAATACAAGTTAGAAAACAGATCAAATTAGTAAAGAAATACCTTAGCAGCAAAGCCTCCATTAACAGGCCTTCTTTGACCTAAAGGAACTCGAAATCTGCACCGAGGAAAAAAAGAGTGTAATCTAGATGAGGAAACAATAAAGAAAAAGTCAAAGCACTCCATCAATCAGCGAGTAACATCAGGGATGTCCAGCACCACGAACTATCATTTGTAATACAAACAGACATCACTCAGTAATCTCTCTTACTACAGAAGTTGCGTCACTTACCGTCAGATTCTAACTACATCCAACTGTTAAGAAAGAAAAAAGTATTCTAAGGAAATAGACAACACCCGTCACATAGTAGAACAACATCTCACTGTCAGTGAACAATTTTCCAGATTTTCCACAGAAACCCGCCATTTGCGACTTCGTCTTGGCAGTGCACTAGCACCCAACAACTTGTGCTGCTGTATCATATACCACTATAACCCATAAATGGATATTACCATGGAGGCTGTCGTATATACAAATAGAGCACCTAAGGATTTAAAGCTTCCACGAGTATAGTGTAAAGTAGCTAGAAAATTTATCTGCATCGTGACAAGTATAGTATTTCCTCGTCAGCAAAACACTGTATGACACCTCGGCAATGGACAACAAGCTTGAAACAAATATTAAGAAAGTGATAGCCACAACCACACGATGTTTACCAGACCCAGAAGAACTCTCCATTGATTTGTTGAATGCCAATAACAAAAAGTTTCCTTCAATGCCAAATCCATGAAATGACTCCAGATTCTTAGTCACATTCTTTTCTTAACCGCACAGAATGAACAGTGTTATTTTCAATTATGTGGCCAATGGCTGAAAAAACTATCTTAGAATGAGTCAACACAAAACTAATTATGTGGCCTGTTGCAATTCATGGAGGACCCCAACTGAAAAAAAACGATCCCGTTTTGCAACGTAGTGCATGCATCCTTGCAGCATTAGCTCAACTTCGAGAAACCATCAGCGATAGACCCAATATCATTTCAAAGAGAAGTTTTATAGCAAATATACAGATCAGTAAGAATCAAAACCCAATCACAAAGGATAGTGACAGCCAATAGAAGGGTAACAATTCTCACAGTGAAGAAGTCTAAAGGAGACTGACCATAAATGTAATGCTTTGTTATGCTTAGATGAGCCCGTCCATTCAAAATGGTTAATTCTCAGAAAAAATAAACATGCTAGTTACTTAGTGCCACAATCACTACACTTGCTTCTAAACAACCGAAATAGTGCATGGTTGGTTTTCCCATGTGAGTCAGCTACTATCTATTGACAATTAGTTGTCCCATCATTATTTGCATGTGGCAGCACAGCATACCCTTCTCCACACTAGGATGAGACACTTCATAAATAATGTTAAGCTATCTTTTCTAGCAACGGATTCCACTGGACCAGACTCCATTTAAACATTGACCCATTTGCATCACCAGCTAACTCAACCAATATTGGTCCAATTATCTAGCATGAACATCCTTAGTAACATTCAACATAACCCACTCAAACCATGCAGGAGTTTGGACAACAGTTTTATGAGATTATAATGCAACATTCAATTCAGAATCCCAAAACATAGTTGGCTTGCATTCATGATGTATAAACTCGCTCCTTTTGAAGAGAAAAAAAATTCTTAGATATGGAAGGCACATTGAGTTGGGCCATGCTTTACCTGCAAAAATTATTTTACAATTTAAGAATGCAAGAACACACAACATCATGCAGGGTTAAATGATCACAGTAAAAAGACATCATAATACAGTTGAAGGAAATAAATACCTTGTTTTATTCCAGTTGGGTACTCCATTACGGTTAGGAACTCTATTCTGCAGAGGAGCAGCAGCAGCTTTTCGCGCAACTTCAATTGCAGCAGGAAATTGGTTTCCCTTGAAATTAGACCTTTTTTTCGCAAGAGCCCCCTAATAACAGTATTTAAAAACAAAAAATTTGAGACGTGTACACAGGCAAACTATAAAAACTTTAAATAACCATGTTTTCCGAAACCAATGCACCTGTCTAAGAGAAGATCTGGATTCCATATAACGCTGGACCTTTGCAGTTTTATCTTGAGCGAAATTGTTTGAAAACTTCTGAGTTTTGTTCTGTAATGTCATAAGAAAGTGAAACGGTAAACTCAGCGAATATTTCAACGCAATGACATAAAAAGGAAGTAGAAAACAATTTTCCAAAACAGATACGTACTGGAACCCTTCTTTGATTCTTAGTCTTCGTATTTTTAGACATTTTGATTATGTCATCTATCAGTAACAAAGATTGATAAATATTAGATATGTCAGAAAGAATGAGAAGAAAAGCCAACATACAAAAGGTTCTTTTAAAGGCACACCTAGTGTCATGTCCATCTTCTTTTCTGTAAGCGCAATTGCCTCGGTAGTGAGAGGTTTGGCTGCCATCTAGTACTGCACGGAGAAATTTAGCAAACAAAAATAAAAAAGATATCCTATAAAATAACAACCAAAGACCAAAACCACCTACCAAGAAGTCCATCAAACAAGACCAGTTACGAAAAAATATAGGGTTTGTCAATAATTTCAGTCAGGAGATGTCAATAAAAGGTAAACAAACAACAAGGATCGAGTACATCAGACAATAATCATCACAAGGACGAAAAATAAGGCAAAGGAATCAACAAAATACCCTGAATACAAGAAAATGAACAAGTAACAAGTTCCGCTATTGAATTCTAAAATAAATTTAACAAATAATTCAATCGTCTAGTGAAAATTAACAGAGATAACCGAACAAATCAACGAGATGCCTCCTCTACAACACAGTAAGGAAAACCCTAATATTAATAATTACACATCCATGACTCTACACAAAATAAAAAAGATTATCATCCTATTTCACTTTTCTCTCGTAACGACTTGTCTATTAATAAACAGATATCCGATTGATGGCAAAATTTGTACATTGAGATTTCAATTTTTTTTATGAAAACGATGTTGCAGAAAAGAGAAAGGTTAGACGGAGGAGACTTACTCTTTTGCGACGGTGGAATTCGACAACTGAGGTAAAGTTGCTATGGAAAGATGATTAGGGTTTTCGTCGGCACTCAAGAGCAACGAAAGAATACAGAAAGAAGGGGGAAGAACGAAAAAACGAGTGTATAGGGTAAGCGAAAAGAAAAGAGGGTGCGATATTTATGCTGTGTAGATATTGATGGCGGTGCCTCACATAGAACGCGTTATTTATTGGCTCTCTGGGGTTCCTTGAAAACAAGGGTTTTTTGTATTAATTCCGCAACCCAATTAAAACGTGACACGTGGTATGATATAGTTATATTAAGGATTAATTGGGTTTTAACCACAACTCTCCTTCACTATTTTTGGATTGATTACTCTGTCCTCCGCTAATTTCTAATATTACTATAGAAAGAAATTAGAAAAAAAAAAAAGAGGTTATATTAAAAGAAACGTATTATATTACTTTAGAAAATATATTTAAATTACATGTATATAATTTTGTTTTCAAGATAGCATTTTTGTGATGTCTGTGATGAATTTCACAATGTAAATGTAACTGAAGTATATGGTTGAGATAAAAAGTATCTACTATTATTCAATCATAAACTATTATATTATAACATTAATAGTTTTTGTAATAACTTTAAAAATCATTAAAGTAAGTTTTAACTTATTGATCAAGTAAATTATTTTACAATAATGATGTGTAACACAATTATTTACCGTTATTTCGAGTATAGGATTAAGAATTTTTACTAAATATTTTCTTCACACTTATTTTTCTAAATTATATGACTTGGAAGATCCTAAACAGCAAAGTGTAAACATTTTATAACGAATGGGTCATCCTAGAATTGGAATGAGCTGAGAGTGACAAAATAATCAGTCTTTATTCAATTACTGCTATCTACAGGGTATGTACAACAAAAACAAAAATGTAAACGGCATTGGTGTCATATTTACTCGTTAGCTTTCAAGTCATCTTGAATTCACCAAACAAGGTGCAAAATATGTTACAACTGTATTGAACTATTTGGGCTTTGATGTATCAGATTCCAATTTGCAGTCAAAGTTTAAAGCTGATAACCACGAGTCCACCTGAAAGAGGAATCATAGAGTGAAATACTTAATCTACTTCGGATAATCGATAAAATAAGGATGTAACTATTTGCTAGTTGCTCAGACAATGAAATATAATTAGAATGGTTAGCAGTAACAAATTATCTTAACTTATACACACCTGTATTTTAGAACTGCTTGAGCATTCATATCGTAAACCATGACGAGTTAAGATATAAAAGGCGTGTCGCGTCTCATCATCTTCACGCTTAAAACTCGGTAGTTGGTCTATTTCAACAATATCGGATAGAAGTGTTGAATCGTGAGGACTTAGATCTGCCATGTACTCCCTTCATCAATAGTTGTAAATGAAAGCTAATAATCTAAATCTAGATCATAAATAAATTTGATAAAGCCAAACAACTCTCCACATTTAGTCTTGTCATACATATTGGAAAATATATGTTGGATTCTTGCGAGGGAGGATACAGCCATGAATTTTGGCACCTATGAGCTATTAATCAACCCGTTTAAGAGACTATCACATTACTATTAACCCAAAATCTCAAGGTAATGGACACCATAAATTCTTCTAACAATCTATCAAGAAAAAAAATTATACTCTAAAACTGAGTTGGTTTTTCAAATGAGCAACTGAAGGTACATCCCAAATTAAATCTAGAGTTAAAATTACAGTGCACTTTAAGAGAATACAGAGAAAAGACATTTTTGCTTAGCTTACTACAGAAACAAAGAATTGGAAAATTAACTAACCAATGCTGAGCAGGACGTGTTCCAT
Source organism: Vigna radiata var. radiata (assembly GCF_000741045.1). Taxonomy (NCBI): domain Eukaryota; kingdom Viridiplantae; phylum Streptophyta; class Magnoliopsida; order Fabales; family Fabaceae; genus Vigna; species Vigna radiata. The sequence goes on along the minus strand of NC_028361.1, from coordinate 1,495,332 downwards.
AATAGCCAGGATTATAGAAAAAATAAATCATACAAAAGGAAAAACATTGGTCCGGAAATCAGGAGGTTTCCAATACTTTTTATATCTCATTCACCATAAGTGGAAAAGGCAAAAATGTAATTTATCTCCAGAACAAAGGTCAGTCCAATAAGTCAGCTTGTTCAGGTAAGAATATCATGCATTTAACTATGAAGATTACGTCACTCATCAGTAAACAAATAGAAATATGTCTCGATGTAAAAGTTTAACTGAGTTAAAAGTCTTAAAGACAGTTTAAGCACATCATGTTTAGCGAAGTTTTAATGCAACTCATATGAAGGACAGCTTGTCATTGAATATACTTTACAGAATTAGCATCAAACATTTGCAATGAAGATCACCACAAACATCCAGAGTATACAATTTCAGTAAAAGATATCATGTGGTAAAGAAATAAATAAATAATAGTAAAAAAAGAGTGAGTGAAGTTAAAAAGAACAAGGATTCATTGCTGAAAGGAATATAAAAATTAGAAAGCGAAATAAATATGAAGACTGCAAACTAACAAGAGAAAAATATATAAGGAATAAACATATCTGGTAAAGATGTTACAGCAAGAACTACAACTTTGCATAAAATTCAGGAGCTGGTAGAAAAAGGAGAAAAAGAAAGGAACAGGGAATAAAGAAAAATAAATAACCATATTACCTGTACACAACAAATATAAGTATAGACATGCACCATAAAGAACAACAAAGCGAGGAAGCCAATCATCTATGTCAGTGTCATCTATAGGTGGAGGTTCTCCTGGAAGTGCTGCCCATCTCTATAGAGAAAAAACTATAAGCAAATTAATACGGAACCTCTAGGCAAAATATTAAATAGAAGCAGAAACTGATGTAAAGTAAACCAAAGGAGGCTGTTCAGTAAGTACTTTTCGAATGTACAAATAGCCAGATAGACGTGCTGACCGCAAGGTTTCATCAATGTTTTCCAACCTGTGAGAAACAAAAAGATAAACAAAATTACTGACATAGAAAGCACATTTATGTCTCTTAAAGCATGTAAGAATTCCCCACAGAGGAAAGTAGTAGGTTAAGATTCAACACTGAATTTCTGCAGTCGTTCAGTGTAGTAAATTACTAATTTCAACACCAAGATCCCTCTGTTACAGCTGGAAGAATAAGTACGAAGGAGTGACATAAAGAAAAATGAATAAAAAAAAAAGGAATCAAACTTCATCTATTCTTACAACGCAAATATTCACACACGTATGGACTGTAAATCTATGGATAGCATCTGAATTCCTAGCTTTGTTATATTCAACGTCATTGGTTATCCAATCAAAACACGAGAAGAAGGTGACACTAAGCAAAGTGCTACATGAGAGCTCATATTACATTGTAAGAAAGAAAATACTGCAGTTGTCCAAAGCTACAGAAAACTTACCGAGCTTTCAATTGAGCCTCCCTCTCTTCTATGTCAGCAAGTTCTGATCGAAGTGACTCTACTTCAGCAGCTGTTAGCACTACCTACAAAACAAATCTATCTAGGTAAGATGTAACAAAACATTCACCAAAGACAAAAGGCGCTCTTTACAAAAGATCCTCAATGCAAACCTTTTCCTGAGCACCATTACCGGAGCTCCATGACAGCCTCGGAAGAGTAAACAATTTGAACATGGAAACTATGCTTAATGTTCTTCAAGTATACGGATGTCAGTGAGACCTAAAGTAAGCTATGTCTAGTGGTTCAATTGAAATGCAATCAAACACTACTAATGAATTTCTGATTATTGGTTGCTTTCCCCTTTTCCACCACGATGAACCTAAAAGATTTAGCAGTTCCACGTTTTGTTATAGAAGGCGTTCCATTCTCAAGAGATTCTACACCAGATGTAGGAAATCGATAATGATTAGGGATGACCTTTGCTTCGCAAGGAACATCATCCATTAAAGAGACCTGCAAGAAGTGGAGATAAATCAGCGGAAAATGTGAATTATCCTGATACACGAACAACGCCAAATCAGATATAAATTAAATCTCTACTGACATCACCATTTGCACCACTTTTCATTACCAAGACAAATATTAAAAGCCCGTTTTGCTGAATTTAAAGCCTTGATTCCGTTTTCTTAAAGCATGTGAGCATAACACACCAGCCAGCACTAGAATAATACAAGGACGGCTCCGAACATAAATAAACACATAATTTAAACGGGAAAAAAAATATGCCAAAACTTCAAGACATTTTCACCTCCAAGAATTATTCACTAACACAAGCTAAGACTAGCAGAACAAAGCACCCGCTAAAATTAGCAGTTCCAGCAACTAGCCGGTAAACTGTTTAAAATGACGATGAAAGTCGTTTCATAAAGTTAACAATTAATAGCAGTGTGCAAGCAATTTTCTCTCTTAAAAGCAAAATACCGACTTCCCCAAACTAAAATATATGGATTACGGTGCTCAACTAAAATAGAAATCTCGAAAATAAATGAATGGATGAATCGAAAGCATGCGATAAACGGTGCGAATCGAAAGCAACTGACAGGCACAATGATCAAACTGGTTCATGTCGTGTTTGCTGATTCAAACCATACTCTCAACCAGCAAGGATCGAAGATAAACTCGTGTGTTGCGAAAAAAATAAGTTATTTTAGGTTGGGAAAAGAGGATAAAACTTTTAATGCTAATTAAATTAAACAAGTCGAACATAAGTTTGAAGATTATTGTTTTGAGAAAATTAATTAGCGGAATTAAATTTAAGATCATAGTAGAAGAGAGAAGATAGTTGGTAGTACCTTCGGTGGGAGGAAGAAGAAACGAGGAGGTTAACAGCAAAACGCATTTCACCCAAAAACCGACAACAAGGACGGGTTGTTGTGTTGTGGTGGGTTACTTATGTACAGTGGTCTTAGAATTTTAGCTGTTTTCACCCAATCACGCTTCTGTCTGTTGGATGTTAACTTGTTGCACAAGACACGACACCACACTCCTTCGTTCGAATGCCATAATCTGCTGAGAGTACCTCCTTTTTACGGCGTTTAAGGATGATGTTTTTGATAATTTGCTTTTTAATCTTTAAAATCGTAAGATAAGATTTCTTTTAAATTTTATTTAAGTACCATTCTTATCTCCAAAATATTAAAAAAAAATCCAGAAACCAAAAAAATGAAAAGATTTAATTTGTTACCAAAAAATAAATAAACAAGGCGTGTATATATTTTATATTTCAACAATAGTTATTATAAACTGAAATGTCATCATTCGATTGTTAATATTTGATAATATATTTCTAGGATGAAAAAGATTCCATAATAATTTAAGAATCTGTTAATAAAAAATAAAGGATTTTCAAGAACTGTAATTGTTTTCACTAACTATAAAGTAAAGAAAAAATTATAAAAACAAAAAGATAAATTTGATAATATTTCAAAAGCTAAAAATGTGTACGTGTTTTAATTTTTGATATGGTTAAAGATTAAATAAGTTTATATTTTTAATTATCATTTTAAAATAAAAATAATCATCGCTTGAAGATTGTAAAACCTAAAACCGTTTAAAATTTAGAATATCATTTCACAATTTTAAGAATTAAACTCATTTACTAAGTACCATATTCGAGTAATTAAATCATAACTTTCCCGTTGAAGAACTCGAGTAGATAAGATAATTATTTAGAAGTACTTTTTATTAGAGGTACCTCGTACAGATAAACTTGGAGGTGCGTAAATATACAATTGATATTTCCTGTTTGTGTTCTCGTGTGCAATACAAAAATGTATCTTAACAATTACTTTTTTTTACAATTTTTTTTCTATTATTTATGATTGACCCGTTTTAAATATACGAATTAATAAAATAGTAGTATCTAATCTGTTTAAAAAAATTGTTAAAATATCATTATACTTTTACAATAATTGAAAGCAATAATATAGCCAAGTCGGTACACTGTGCCGTAGATGAAAATACTAACTACATAACCAAAACTTGAAACTTCTTTTCTCTCCAGTCAATATTCAATTCCAGTAAGGGGGAAAATAAAAAAATGTACAATCTTAATCCTTTACGTGTGTATCAATTATTCACAATTAAAATCGGTGTATTGTTTATGCCAACATTTGGCGACAAAAAGAATCATCAACTTTGAATAATGAATTTTAGACCCACAGAAATGAGTTCCCAGTATATATAGTCTTTCCCTTTAGCACACTCCATTAGAAAGAGCCACCCAACTGCACAAACACGATAGAATATGTTTCTATTAGTATAAAAAAATCAACAAATAGTAAATCATTCCAGAGAGATGACTCCACGGTAATCACAAAAGAACATCAATGATCAAATAATGTTTAAGCAGAATGCTAGAATGGTCTCAGAAAATGTATGGAATTTTTTTAAAAAAAAAAAAAGACAGAAAAAAGAAAGAAGAAACCACAGGTCATGTAAAAGGTGTAAATTAGTAGCACATTTCAATAACAATTAATGTCAGTGGTGGACCAAATATTTGGTTTACATTCAAAGGTGACAATGGTAATATGAAGATATGAATGACCTTGCAAGGAATTTTACATACCAAAACTGCTTCAATCTCCTCATTGGACAAGGGAGTTCTCTTGGGTTGAAGAGAGGCCTTCCCTCCAAGCGTGATGAAGGCTTTTGAACTGGTAAAGGACGGTAAACTGCCATCGGTTGTTGAAGACAAAGCTTGAGCCCCAGGTGCAGAACCTGCAAGGAAATTTATTAGAAAATTGTACAACTGAGTTATTGACTGAACAACACGGAAACTGAACAACTGATATAACAATCTTCATAAATACCTAACTTTTATGAATAAAAAACAGTAAAAGAAAACTCCAAATTACATGATAATCAGTTAAGGTTTCTGATGAACCAAACTTGGTTGCCAGAATAGTGCCTTTTGACAAGATTTATCAGCAGGAAAAGGAAGAACCAAGTTTAAACCAGCAGTGTCAAATCCTATGCTCAGATAATAAACAATTTATTGATTGCAGGTTACTAAGTATGGTGGTTTCTGATATTTGAATGATTCAGTACTAGACATTGGATATATGCATCATTGGCATGAGCATAAACGTTCTTCGATGGCTTCTAAGATGCCTCGATAATTCACGTAGGCAAATCCAATACATGTGTACTGTATCCGTGCATCAGAGGTTAATTTCCAATCAAATCCAGCAAATAACAACATGGGTAAGCAAATACATTACAATAAATCAATATAAAGGCAGAGGAATAAAACTAAATCTAATTGTAAAACGTAAATGACATAACAGTGGGAAAACCCTGCGAACAAGAAAATCACGCATTTTACTTAATTTCGAATTTACCCAGATAAGAAACTGAAAATTTTCTCAAATGAGAAATTTAAATCGTGAGGCGTTTACGAGAAATTGCAGGCAAGTGATCGTAAAATAGCGAAGAAAAAAGGAAAGGGAATGTGTGTAATGAATTACCAGAGGGATTGGGATGTCTCTGAGGAAACTTGATGCGAGGAATTCTTTTCATAGCATGCCCTGCACCCATTGATGACTACCCAATCGAAAACAGAGTTTGTTTGCAGTGTTCCTGATTCCAATTTTCTCTAGGTTTACGAGTTTTACTCTGTTAATTTGGGATTAATTAGCTTTTTTTTCTATTATTATAATAAGCGCGTTATGATTTTTTCTGTATTTTTAATATTGTTATTATTTGTATTGTATCCTTTTAATTTTATTTTCTTTTAAGTAGTATCTTAATGTTAATGAGGTTTTATCTTTTTGCACTCCCATGATTTTTTTTATGTATCGTTATAATTTTCAAAATCACTATACGTCGGATAATTTGTTTTGAAATTTTTTTGACATAATTTTCGTAATAGAATTTTAGGAATAGGATTCTTGGAACTGAAATTTTGAAACAGAATTTTTAAAATAGGATTTCTAATATAAAACTTGGAAATGGAGTTTCAAAACAAGCTTTACTAAATAAATATTTTAGAATATTTTTAGAACGAATTTTTTTTTCTTTTTAACATGTTTTCTTAAGAATGTGAGCATTTCTTTTAATTAATGAAAGTGTAGTTAGAAACAATGGAGTGCAGAAAGGAAAAACCTACTCGTGGCAAAATGAAATAAGTCCATGTCCATGAGATTGATTACTTAGAGGGTGTTACTGCCTCCACCTCCATCCCTTCTCCCTATACCTCCTCCTTTCTCTTTTACTTCTCACTTTATTTCTCTATTCTAATTTTGTTCTTAATTAAAATTTTATTTAATATTTTAGACAATGATATTTTGACAATATTTTTTGATAACAGGATACTTGTAATTATTTTATTAGTCTATTTGAATTTATATTTAAAAAATATTTAAAACGGACCAATCACAAACTGTGATATGCATACGTTGTAAAAAAATTGTTAAAAAAATGTTGTTAAAAGAAGTTTTTCCTAATATTTTATAACTTTTACTGTACTCAATGACACACAACCTCTTCATTGTTCTGTTTCATCATGAGTATTTTTTCTCTTTTTTTTCATTGTAAGTGAGAGGTTGCAAGTGATGGAGAAGAAATTGTTCTAGCGATGCTCAAGTTCAGTCTGGATGCTACTTGAAGGTGTAAAGGGATAAAAGTGTATTGCCTCAAAGTAAGTAATCAACCCAATCTTTTCTCTTTTTTTCTTCTTCATTTTCTCTGCACAGTTTTCTATTTTCAAACGTCACCTACGCTTCACGCTTCTCTCCAAAGCCTCTCTCCACCACCCTAACAACCACACGCCACACTAAGAAGATGTTTCTCGCGACCCAGATACAAATTCCTCGTCTTTATCCAAAAGCCGCGTTTGGGTTAATCCCAGCAGCCCTCGAGCCAAACACATCTGAGCCAAATCTGTCGAGCTCCAGGTACATTTACCTCACCAGACTCGCCGAGTCATTAAACTCGTGCACTCCCATCGCGCAACATGTATCCGCAATTTTGAAGGGTCTAAGAGACAATGTTTCAGAAATCTCTGGAACCCTCTGTGGGTACCCCATAGCTACAGGTTCATCCTTGGAAGGATATCCCATAAGTGGTGGGGCACTAACATATGGAGCTGAAGAATAGGCCTGAACCTGTGGTGGATATGATACTGCAGCATCATAATAACATTCATTTCATTAATCCCATTAAGAATGATCTTCAACTTAAGCTTTTATGTAAAAACTTAAGGAAAAACAACGGTTTTTGGTGCCAAAATATAACATTATGCTGAATGATACAATGAAACTTATCAGGGGCCTCTTGCTGATTGAAGTGATTCATGATGAAGTTACTGTACGTACCAGAGGTTTTAAGAGGTTGTGAAGTTGGAAATATGGAATGAAATATGCATTTACAGGGAGAATGATATTTGATTAACTCTTTTTTAACCATTTTTTGACAACAAGTTATGTGTTATCATTTTATTAATATGTTTGAATTTATTTTTAAAAAAAATATTGATATGTTTGAATTTATTTTTAAAAAAATATTTGAAACAAATAATCATAAAATGTAATGTTATGTAATTCTTAAAAGAAATTGTTAAAAGACACATTTTCCTTGATTTTATTATCATTACAGACAAAATAACGAAGTCGGTGTTTGGATATGAAGCTTATGGGTTCTTTTCGGGTTGCCACGAATTACCACAAGTCTTTTTTCATTCTATGTTGTTCCAAATTCTCAATATTTATGGGTAGCACAACTTCTTTTTAAAATTTTCTTATAATTATTTTATGGTAGTTTTGACTGATGCAAAAGGGGAAACACAGTTCTTTTTTATTGAAGACTATGAAAAGAGAGTGCAGAGAAAAACTTATATTTATAAAGAAAACTAATAGTCCTCTTTTATATTTCTTTCAATTTATTATGTTGGTTTGTTTTTGTTATTCACAGAAACATAATACGGTTAGTGTAAAAGTTTTTATACGAATACTAATTTATGGATTTGGTAAATTTGTAAATGTAAATTGCAAAGGTGTAATGTATATAATATTGAAAATTATTAAAATTCAGAAAATCAAAAGTAAAGTTTATTAAATATGAATAAAAACGGTAGTTTTTAATAAATCTTACCTAAAACTGAAAAGTGTGTTGCTATTTTTTTTTTTAAACATGAATTCTTTCTTAAAAAACTATAAAGATAACATTAAAAATATTTAACATTATAAGAATTTTGTAATTATTTACAATGGAAAGAATTTGTTGGTAAACTCGAATTTAGGGTTTCAATAATAAATAGGATTAAAAGTAAAAAAAATTAATTATATAATTAAAAAAAATTATTGAAAATTGGGGAGATGAAAGGTGAGACTGTGAGAAGAGAGTAAAAATGAGAAAAAAAAAAGAGGTGAAGACTTAAGGTTGAGGACTACTCTCCTAAATAACATTAAAAGTAAAAAAGTAAAAAAGTTATAAAAAGGAAAAGAAAAAGGTTATTTTTGTAATTAAAAGAAGAATGCAGAAAGTTGGGGAGATGAAGGGAGGGAAGTGGAGGGAGTAACACCCTTAATACTAATTTCTTATTTATAAAAAAAAAAAACTCTTAAAAACCTAATTTTAACTACAAATTTATAATACTATACTACAAATTTAAAGAAATATCCTAAAACTAGACTAATTATAAACAATTAAAAAGAAAAACAAACTAACCTAGATTCCTAAACACTTAAAAGAATGCAAATTTATAGAATTATCAGTAACCTTCCTAACTAAAACTCCATGCACATCCAGACTAACCCCTTAGGACGTGAAGCCTCCCCACTCAAAACAAATCCCTAATATTCTTCTTACTTTCATTTCAATGCCCACTTAACATTAACCCATCACCTATTCTACACACTTTGTAAATCAAACTGATGTCAAACTAGATGATCTAACATAACATGTAAATCAATCTGGATGCCAAACATAAGCCATATGACAATAAGCGAACAACAAAAATGAAACATGATTCATAATCACATTTGCAAATAAACATGAAGTGATCATCAGCAATAAACGAACAACAAAAATAGACATGATTAAGGGCAAGTACTACTATTTAATTCAATCACTATAGAAAACTCAGACTGGGGCATTAGCGTAATTCTCAGCATGTTTGGTGTCGAAGGCATCGTAAGGCCCAAGGGTAAATCTATTGGGTCCGGGTCCAGTAACAGTTGGCCCAATAGTAGTTTGGTCCATGGACATTATTTGAGTAGCATATTTTGCAATAGTGTTTTTCAGGCGATAAAAACATCAAATGCTGTAAATCTCATCTGGACACGTTAACGAATTTTATTATTCTAAAATTTTCTTTTTGAACAATAGAAGAAGTGTCACCAAAACCCGCGAGTATCTTGCTCGTGATTTCAAATTTAAGTTCCTTCTTTTGTATATCCTTTCCTAAAATAAAAGCAGTAGGAAAGTCATGTCCTACAATGGGAGAGTCCTTTGGTATAACACTTGGATAGACCTTTGCTGCATGATACAAACGGTCTAAGTCGTTTTGTTGTTCTTCAATTTTTTCTTTCATCATCTCATATTGAAGTTGTAGAGAGCTCAAGAATCTCATCTACCTTATTCTTAAGGATTGATGAACGGTCTGCCAGAATTGCTAAATTTTGCTCATTGGACATGATGTCATGTGGACTGTTTTGTGGCACATCACTATCTTGTGTCACATCCCTCTTCCTATTATCTGATAAACAAACACATGATAAACATATATTCAATGCTAGTATCACTAAGATGCATAAAAAATTTACCTAATGGAGCGAGGATCTTCCAAGTAAAAGACTTCATAAAATCATCAACATCAACCTCAACAACCTCATGAAAATACTTTTGAATATATTCTCTAACTTTAACCTGGCTCTTAAAAGATTTTGGAAGAGGTTTCTTCACGATTTTCTCCTCTTCTTCCACAATTTTACGCAGTATGTGTAATCAATTCTTGAAGTATTTTCCACATGGAGTAAGTTTTGTTCCCGTGTTCCATCCCACGTATCACCCGGTCCAGGCCAATTTATAGGTGCGTAGGGAAGTCCTATATCGGAGATTTCCTGTAGGTAAAATAAACAATTAATGACAAAAAAATTTTAAATGAAGAAATTAGAGAAAGGTATGTATAACCAAAATAAATGAGAAACTCACCTCTGCATCAGCCATAAGGTCACTACAAAACAGAGAAACAAAAATATTAACAAAAGCTTCAGAGAGACAAAGAACATAGATAAACACTCTCATAGGATTTCTATTTAATATTGAATAATTCACTATTTTAAATAAATATTAAAATTTTAAATTAAATTAGATTATTATTAAATATTAAATCTAAAAATGAAATTTAAAGAATTTATGAAAAGTATCTTAAAAAAATTTGTACAAATTTTAAAATCCTTACAAATTTCAAAATAAGTACAAATTTTCAAAATTTGTACAGATTTCAAAATCTATTATAAAGGTATAGAGTAATCTATTATAAAGGTATAGAGTGACTTTAGGTGTACATATGAGTGAATCCACTTCCCTTCTTCAAACGCGTCGGTGATAGCACACGAGAACACTCGTCAGAGGAGAGTTATTGGGCTTCTCGGTTGCAAAAGAATTATTCTTGAGGTCACGAAAAAGCTGAATGGCCTCGTGGAAAAAACCCGTTTCTGACGTAGCCAGAGACCATTACGTTGTACGACACGTCGTTTTTGTCGGGGATTGCGTCGAACACCTTCCTGGCTTCGCATACAAGCCGTTGTTCTAGTAGCCAATGAGGAGGCTTGTGCAGCACGCGACGTTTTTGTTAGGACTTTCGTCGTCAAACACGCGGCAACCGGCTCGTGTGCAGGCGTGGTTGGAGTAGGCGGCGACGAGGGAGATGGCGACGTAGGGATCGGTGAGGTGGCCGAGTCGGAGGATGAAGGAGTGGAGCTATTGGATGAAGGAGAGAAGGGGAGGCTTTGGAGAGGAGGAAGGTGAAGGTGCGGGTGTTGGGGCGAACAATGTCATTTAGCATTCGGAGGAGCGGTGATGATGGTGTTGTAGTGGAAGATAGTTGGGAAAGGGATGCAAGAGTAGAGGGTATGGACGTGGCGGAGATTGGCATGGAGAGAGAGCGTAGAAAGCCGAGAGTTTGCTTGAGATGAAAGTGAAGCGAGCGGGGAAGGTGGTGATGGCGTAGGCCTGGATTTGCTTCATCTCTCATGCTTGAACATTGTTCCAGAAGGCTAACAAGGTTGTGCTTATGTGAGGTAGAACTCATCATCCCCACCAAAGAACAACTTCCAAAAAGTTTATTTCATGAGACAATTGTTCCAAGAATAAAAAACAGATTTTGAAGCCATTTATGGAATTATTTTTTGGAAATGATTATTGGGGTTATGTAATCTACGACTCGAAAAATTATTTAAAAGGTTATAATGCACCTGTACACCTGAAATAGTGTTACTTGGAAGCCTCAGTTTGTCACATGTTCAAATACTTCACGTACCTAATTGATCACTTCCAAAATTGAAGAACCCAATTAAAACAAACCCCGAATATAAGAACCTCCGAACCTATTAAACCCAGATAATACTTATAAATAATAAGTTTAAATATCATATCAATATTAGTACCAAACACAAAAACTAGCATTCAAATATAATTTAAATAATCTCAAAAATCAATCCAACATACTTATTTCACAATTCAAATTTTAAAAAGTAAATACAATTTTAAAAAAAATGTAAACTTAAAATACAATTTAAGTCGTATAATATAAATGAAAATTAGTGTCTTTAAGTGATTGTTGTCTCTTATTCTTCTATAACATTAAAGTTAGAGAGAAATTCAAAACGTGTTCTTCCCTCGAAACAATTTTTAATAACATAAATTTGATTTTATTTTATAGATAATTTCTTGTTAAAAAACTTTATATATACATATATATGTTATATGTTTATGTCATAGTCTATTGGTTAATACTTAATTGGCAGTAGTTAAAGTTAGTTGCGTAAATAATTAAGATGTATTATTCAACTATAAAATAGTATTATTGTCTCATAAAAGTTAAACAAACACAATTTTTCTTATACTGATTACTAGTAATTATCTATTTTTTCACTGGTATATTTTTTTAATAAAGCTACGAAAATATCGAGAAAGTTTTAAAGTAAATTATCATTTTTTAATTCATAAAAAAAAATCATAGTTATTTAAAGAATCATTTTTGCATTATATATATATATATATATATATATATATATATATATATATATATATATATATGATATTTTTTTTTAGAACAAAGATAAATTCGAGAACATAAAATTNGTAAATTATCATTTTTTAATTCATAAAAAAAAATCATATATTATATATATATATTATTTGCATTATATATATATATATATATATATATATATATATATATATATATATATATATAGCAAAGATATTTTTAGAACAAAGATAAATTCGAGAACATAAAATTGAACAAGTGTTTTTGGATGTGAAACCTTTAGTTATAATTTACTTGGATTTTTTATATTACTATTTTAATGATTAGATAATATTTTTTACATTAAAATATATTATTAAATAACATACAGTAATGTACGATTAAATATTTAATTAATTTATTTAAATGATACCATCTATAATAATTATATGGTTTTTAATGACTTTTATGATGGATTATAAATGTTGACCCAGTCTGAAGTCTTTTATCTAATCCAAACTCATTCCATATAAATTCTACGTAACCCATTTTATGTTCCATTCTCAAGGTTCATCAAAATAGACAGATTACGAAAGCTAGAAAGCGTAATGACTTTTCAGGTAAAACCAATGTAAAGATGAGTTTTTAATACGTTCAAGAATTTAAATATACCGTAATTTTATTTTATTTTGAATTGAGTAAGATTTCAAATATATTTATAAATATCAATTATACACTATGAATTTATATTTACGAATATTTTTATCATTTCTTAAATATGTTTTTTTTGTTTTATATTTAGTCTTCAATATAAATTGAAACTTTGAAAACAATTTTTTTATTAAAATTAATGATTTTTTTTTTCAGAAATGAATCGTTATCAAAATTAATTAATAAATACGTTGGAATATGATAAGCAAAAATGTGATGTGATTAAAGTTGAACGAGTCTGACACGATAATGAATTGAGGAAATGCAAAAGTAACCTTAAACATCACGTTCATTGTGCGAAAAAGAGGATTAGAAGAGACAGATAAACATCACACTCTTTTGAACTGGCAAACATCTTCAATTTAATTATAATATGTATATAGTTTAAATAGACTTAGGTTTAATTTGTTTTAAAAAATACTTAAAATAATTTATTGTACTGTGCTGTTTAATTTAATTATTGGAAGATAAAAACGATTAGGCATGAGTAAAGTTTCACATCAAATAAAATAAAAGATAAATATAAATTCATATAAAATATATAAAAGGTCTAAAATAATACTAAAAATAAATTTGTAATTATCTTATTAATCACTTTTTTCAATTATATTTTCACTGATATTATTTTTCATTTATTTTTCGACTTACAATCGAAAAGAAGGTAACAGTATATGTAAGTGGAGCCTAGCTTTGTATTTATAGTACAAAAGAAGATGGATGAGTGGAATTAAACTTCACTAACATATCTGTCTTTGCATTGACGACAAAAGTTTCAGAAAACAAGTCATTCGTGTTAATGTAATACTCTTTCCATTGTCTCACTCAAAATTTTCTTACACGTTAATCACCTTCACTCATTTAGTTAATGAAAAATTCATTATCCACACAATTATTGCATTCTTTATTACCAAAATAGTGCAAGTTATATTTCGAAATCAAAAACAAAAATGAGGCCTGATATACACTTGTCTTTCATCCAAGAATGACAGTAAATCCTCGAATCTAACACGGATAATGTTAATTTGTAATTTGATTTGTAATAATAAAACTCATCCATTATTTCTTTTATTAGGTTGAATATAACACGGTGATTCAATCAAAAATCAACATCAAATGTGAGAAAGGATAGAAATGAAAAATAAACAAATTCGATGAGTAAAGAAAAGGAATTAGGATTAAGTGAGTGTTTTTTTTTTGTTCGATTGAAACTAGTGTAAAGATGACAGAAAGAATATTAAGTGAAAAAGATGAAAGAGAAAAAGTTGAAAGAAATGAAAAATGAGAGACAGTAAGAGTTTTGGAGTTGTAATTTTTTGACAACAAACAAGATACGTGTCATCATTTTATTGGTATGTTTGAATTTATTTTTAAAAAAATATTTGAAACAGACCAATCATAGACTGCCACGTATGCGTTATCAAGAAGTTGTTAAAAAAGAATTGTTAGAAAGACTTTTTCCTTTCGAGTTTATTATTTTTTTTAGTTTTGAGAATAAAAATTATTCAAATATTTTTAACCTTAACTTTAAAACTTAAAATCTATAATATATAAGAATATTTTTGTCGATTAAAATCCGTAGATAATTAACAAATATAAGAAATTCATTAATAAATTTTTTTTTCAAGTGTTATACGAAACTAGCTATAAATTAATGGAGTTTTATACTCCTCCCAGTAGCTTCCTTCTATCTGACTCCGCTACCGTCGTGCTAAACATGATGCAAGCCATGTTGGCATGTCTGAGTAGAAAAGTGAGTAGAAAAGTAGAAGAAGAAGTGAAAGTGAGAGAAGCAGTGTACAGAGATAAGTTGATTAAGAAAAAGAAAGCGAAGAAAAGTGTCCGTTTTGCAGATTCAGAAGCTTCCATTTTTGGAGAAGAGAAGAAGGAAGAGAAAGGAAGGTACAGTGATAATGAATCAAGAGGAAAAGAAACGATCAGAGTGAAGGTAAAGATGACAAAGGAAGAAGCTGCACGGTTGCTTTCAAAATGCAAAGAAGGAGGAGTTCTCGAGTACAAAGATGTTGCACATCAGCTTCTAGCTCTCCCAGTAAACCGTGTTAGGGTTCTGTCTCCTTTACATCGACCATAATTTCTCTCAGATTCAGAATACTATATACATACAGGGAAAAGTCTCTTTAACAATTTTTTTTTGACAATTTTTTGACAACGCGTGACAGTCTATGATTGGTCCGTTTCAAATATTTTTTAAAAATAAATTCAAAAAGACCATAAAATGATGACACGTGTCCTGTTATCAAAAGGTTGTTAAAAAAGAATTGTCAAATTATCATTGTCCACTTATAATTACGTATGAAAACACGATCTTGTGCAGAAAATTCATTCCATCAAGTTATGTATGGCTACTGATGTTACTGAGATCATATAACAAAGTTTTGTTAGCTTTATCTTTCTGTACAGATTACTGATATTGTATTAATAGGTGTTCAGATGTTTTGGTTTGGTTGTTTATATGAACTTTTCTTGTATTTTTTGTAAAATAAGTTCTTATTTCAACACTTCTAGCTCTAGTTTTTGTGTATTTTCTCTGTTAAGGTATTGCCTTCTTTTATGTTTTTATCTTCTTTTTTTATTCAAAAAATCCTATAGTTTCCAAATACTCTGCTTTGTTATGGTTATAGATATGTGTTGTAGTTTGATGATATACATAAAATTTTTATATTTGTTATTGATTTTATTATTTTTTACTTTTATTTAAAAAGCCAAAAAATTCACTTTTTTATAATATTTTAATTTTATATTGTGTGTAAAATAAATGTAAAAGGGTATAATTCTATTATTAGTTTAAATTTTGAAGAATAAGCTAAGTTTTCAATGTTGCATAAGACTTTTTTAATTGATCAGCATTTCCATGTATGTGTTGGTCCTATCATTAATGGACACTGCTAAAAATCCAGCCACCCAATAACGTGTTGGTTCAGAGTTATTATTATTACCATTTATTACGTTTCAATTTCTCCTCACCCACATCATTAAATGTTAAAACAGATGGATATATTAATTAGAATTTTTTATTTTCATTTTTTAATATGAAAAGGACAACCGTGTTGAAAATTATGTCTAAAATATTATTGCATTTCCATGGTATAATTGTGGTGCCTCCACACCATATAAAAATATTTAACTAAATAATAATAATAATAAATTAATAACAGTAATACACCATTATAAACACTAAAGAAATATATGTATATATCATGGTTATTAAAAAAGAAATTGGTTAGATAGGATAAGGTTTTGTTGAGAAGAGTTTAATGTATTTAAAAAGTTTAAGGCCCATATCAATTCTGCTGATCTCGCTGAAGCCTTTTTTCTTCTTGAAACCTAGTTGGGCCTGTTAATTATTTTACTTAAAGATTGTCTTTGTATTAAAAATGCATTACAAAAATATTAGAAAATATATTATAACAGGATATATCACAAGAAGTTCTAAATAATTAAGAATCATAATCATATTGTGTAGTTTCAGATGAAAAGATGCAAAAATTTATTTGTTAGTATTTAATTATAAATCGAATTATAAATATGGCAGTATCTAAATTAATTTTTTTTCTTGAAATTACTAAAGAGTAATTATTTCAATCCTATCATTACTTTAGTATTTGAAACTATGAAAAAAGAAGCCATGAAAAACTATCGCATAATTTAATTAGATTTTAAGATGATATTTTAATTATTAAAAAAATTATGATTTTGAGGATTAATTAACATACCCTTTCTTAGAAACTGATGAACATGCACAATATACATACGTATCCAGGAAAAATATGGACATAAGAAGATATCATTTACGCATACCTCTTTTTTTATTTTATTATTTTCCAACAATATACGAATTCAAACACACACACTCTACTAAAAATAATTATTGTAAATAATTATTGTTTATATTAACAATTAGTGATAAAGTAAACATCAAAGTAAATAATTATTGTAAATAATTATTGTTTATATTAATAATTAGTGATAAAATATTTTATATAAATACAATTCGTGTATGAACTTCAAAAATTATACAAATTCAGAAATTATAATTTTAAATAATGTAACTATTTGATAAAAGACTCTAGAGAAAAATTTTATTGAGAATAAAGCAAAGAGTATTAAGTTACAGAGGAAGAAAATTAAAAGAATATATACAAAATAAAAGAAAGAAAAAAAAAACAAAAAAACTGTTACAACAGAAACAGAAACTCAAGAAGAGATCTGTTAAGTTCTCTATCAAATAAAATTCCACCATAAAATCATAAATGGAAAGATGGAAAAAAGTAACTATTTTATACAATCATAAATACTATTATTTTATTCCAAAGTTCAATTTTCTTTTGCATAAATGTAACACTATTTTATTATTTAAAATTTTAAAATAGATATAAAAAAGATAAATGATAATTTTGTAAAATAAATTGCTATATATGCTTTTCATCAAACAATTTGACTATCTTTTTTTAAAATGTAAGCAAAAATAAAAAGTGTCATCCTAAAGTAAAACCTCATTTGTGGTTTAATAGAAATTGGTTTTATCTATGTCAAATTTTTAATGACTCTCCTCTTATCATATGAGATTAGGAGTGGACTTTTAAGTCTATTTCAATCTTACTAAATCGACTTGTAAGATGAAGTTTAGACGTATTTATATGTTATAATATTTAATTTTATCTTAAGAGAGATTTAATGTTCTTTTCATGTAATTATTAGGACAAAAGCAATCATCTAAACACTCAGACCAAAGTTATCAAACTCGTAAGTTTACGTAAACTCGTGAGAGTCGAGTAAACTCGTAATGAAAAATACTATATAAATAATATCTTAATTCAAATAAATCTACAAAATGATATAACTTTAAATAAATAAAATTTATAGATATATTGTTCATAATAAATATTGTAAAACATAAATACTTAGATTATTATCATTAATATTTTATGCATTTCATTAAATATATAATAAAAAGACCAAAAAACCTTGTTTTTCTTAATTTTTTTCTCTTTTAAGCTTGTAGAATCGTTTCCAAACTCGCGATTTTACCGATCTCACAATTAATTCTACCGAGTTTATGCAGAAAAGAGTTTATTTCCGAGTTAATTCGAAAACCATATCTGAGAACGTAAACTCAAAAAAGTTTAAAAGTTAACTAGAGAGTTTGATAACCATGACTTAAGCTTAAGAAAGTGTAAATCAGAATGAATGAAGAATCTAACAGCAGACAACATCGAAGAGCATCACAGAATCTAGCAGAGGAAGATCTATTGCAGCAAATGCGACCAAAAAGCAACCTCATCAATTTCTACATCGACCAAAACAAACATAAGATCTAGAAACGAAAATCCTAGTCGATGATGTTTGACTATTGTAAACAATGGAAAAAGAAAACAAGAGTATTGAATTTACAGAGAAAGCTGTGATGATGTGGGTGTGGTGTTATCCATCTCAAGCATTTCAGGAGCTTCCATGATGCTATCCAAGGAAGGTTTCCAGCCTTCAACTTTCTCTTGTCTCACTCTTTCTATCTCTGCCACCATTTCCTCCAATCTCATTCCTTTCTCCTCTTTCAGTTTCAGTATCAGCCATTTTAGCTCCTCCTTTGTCACCACAACTTTCATGCTCACACCACCATTTTCCTTCACAAATCTTCTTCCTCTTTCTTCCTCTTGCTTCTCCTCTTCATGATCTCCTTCTGTCTCCATGCAGTTGCCCATGATTCTGGAAGTTATCAATCGCAGATTCCAAACAAGTACTACAATGCAAGAGACAAAAGAAACAAGTTCAAGTGGGTATTTAAGAAAGTAAGAAAATCTGGTTCACGGATTCTGAGCGAATAGGATTCACGGATGTTTTGTAGACAGTAGTACTAGACTCTGGCGACAACGTTGTCTTTTATACGCATATTGTTCTGGTCTCTCTTTTAACATATTATTATTTATTATTATGTTTTTCCATTTGTCAAAGTTTGTTTTCAGAAAATGTAACTAAATAAACTCAATAATTGGGGCTGCTGGCGGTGGCCTTGACATTTTAGTTTTTTATTTGTCTGCACAACCAATTTGTTGGAAGAAGGTTAATTCCTTCTCTAATCATACAGCATCAAAGTTTTAACTTTAAATTCATTAAATAATATTATTAGAATTAATCGCATATATGTTGTATATAATATCGATTTTAGGATCTTAAAAATTAATTTTATCATTAAAAGTGCTTCAAAATCTTAAAAAAAAAAAAAAAAATATATATATATATATATATATATATATATATATATATATATATATATTTAAATTATTTGTATTCTGAAGGTCTTTAATAATGTAAACTATTGAATTCAGATTTCCACTCAATTCTAAAATTTAACCTGTGAGATAAAGGTTACTTTATTTAGATATTTAATTTAATCATATAAATTAATAAGTGAAAAATCCAATAATACAGAATCTGTATAATTATAAATTAATAATTAATCTGAAATTTGTTCTGTTTTCCTATTGGTTCTTCAAATTTCTTTCAACTGTTATTACTTGTTTTCAGTCATACCACCAGCAGTCAATGACAAACACCAAAATCAAATTACTTCTGAAAACGTTGCCAGAAACATACTATTCGACTCTATGGTTGAATAGAAAAATATGATGATTCCACACTTTCTGAAATTTAAATGAGATTGAAGCTATGGTCATTTTAATTCTGAAAAAGTTAAAAATATAAAAATTAGTCTAAATTTGAAATAAAATAAAAACAATAGGATGAAATTGTCTAAACCGTATGATTTCTTAATTTAATTTAATTTATTTTACTTGTTTGATGAGAAGATAAAAAGAAAAGATGGAGAAATAGAGGCCTAAGGTTTAGGTGAGACGTGACAAGTGTAATTTAATATATCTGATGATGATGATAATAGTAATAAACTATAGAAACACATGCACACAATCCTATTCCTGACGTCGATAGGATCCCAAAACCTACTCTTGTCTTTTAGGTTATTGTTATAATAATTTATTTCTTAGAGATATAATTAAATACGTTAAGATTATTATTTTATTAGTTAAAATATTAAAATAAATTTATAGATAACAACACATAATATTTTAATTTGATAAGGAGTTAAATTAGAGATATGAAAATTAAAGTGTTTTATAATTGGAAGATGATATACCTTTCTTCCACATGTATTGTTCCAAATGGTTAATTCAGGTACACATTAACTTTAACCTACTGTTTTATGGAGTATTAAACATTAGATTAAGGATTTGATACTTACTTATTAATTATTAATTTATTGAGTACATAATTTCGTTTTGCCTTAATTTAGTTTTTGGTCAAATGTGAGATATTAAAAAAAAAGATTTAAAACGTTATGATTAAAAGGTTAATTTAATAAATATTTATGGTTCGGCACCGTCTTAAGGGAAGGTCCAGCTCAGAGTGTTATTATGCCAAACGGACTACATAGCTAGGTGGCCTCATTCATGACGGACCAAATTCAATTTTCAATCCTTGTTGTTCACATGCGTTTCAGAAAGACTTGTTGACTATGCTCTGTTTAAAATAAAAGAAATTTTCTTAACAATTTAGTAAAATCAAAAAGGGGAAATAAGAAGGATGCAGTATTACAGAAATTGGGTGGCAAATCGATCATCGGTTTGCGAGTAGAATGCGTGTATATACTCAGGTTTATAAGCTGTACACGGATCGGGTTTAGTTAACGTTTTTTTATCAGCAATGACTTCTTAATAAATGACAAAAATAAAAACTTTTGTTGATAGAAACTCTAGTCTCATGGGTATGCGTTAAATGCAAATCAACCCTGAGCAACCAAACGAGTCTAGCAAGTTAAAAATGTTTGCTACAAGTAGAGCATTATAATATAAAGTATCATAAAATAAGCAGGCTTTAGTTTCGAACATTAAATAACACAAATAAACTCTTCTAAGAGTCTGAAAGCTCCAACTGACACGGTCCTTGAACAGCCAAGATAACACACTCACTGTACGCGACGACGCTTGTTCTTAATCTCATCAAAAAACTGGTGGACATCAGCAGCGGTAATAGGCTTTGACGAGTCAGCAGATTCCTGTTACAGCATATAAAATAGTCAATCGCAAAACAACCAAACAAGTCCATGCACCTGTCACGTTTTGCCTATAGATAGAACTCGGTTTACCTTTCCAGCATTCTGAATCAGTGACAGAACAAGCGAACAAACAAGATATAAGAAATCTAAGCTATATCAACAAACATACCAGGAAAGCACGAAGCCCGTCCTTCATCTCTTCAATACCCTTCAAGATCTCAACTTTCTCCACATGTCCCAGTTTGTTAAAAAAGCTTAACTCGGCACCTTCTTGCTGCTGCAATTTTTCTTCTCTCTTTTGCTTGGCCATTTGCTCATATTCCGCAATTGAGTCTTCCTTGTCGACTAGAAAAGCTATGTGCTTCTGATTGTAAAACTCCAAACAATTATTGCATTTGCACAGAGCAGCTCTCCAATTTTTTGAAAGGAACATTGGTTTATTAGATAAAACTGGGGAAGCATCAACAATGTTAACACCAAGGAGACAATTATCATGCAAATCAGCGTTTTTGGGGCATTGGTTTGGAACAATACTGCCACTTGTATTTTCTCCCTGAGACAGACTCTTCCCCAAAGATGTGGATTCAGAATCCACAGTAGCTTGTACTTCATCAATTTTAGGAGATTCGTATGAAGAATCGCAATTTGGCTTTTCAGGTCGGCGAGTTGAAGACATGTCTTCCAAAACAGCTTTTTCCTTTTGGATAGTAGGATCTGTCTGCTTTCCAGCTGCCCATATATCTTCAGGATATAGTTTTAGAAAGAAACATACCTCGGAGCATGCCTTACATATGAACTCGTCATACATTGGCTCACCTTCCTCATCTTTGGGAATCTGATGTATACAAAGAACAATAAAAAATCAAAGTGCAGCACATAAGAGTTCTACATACATTTATGTGTGTGTGTATCACAGTTCACAAATATAGTTTTCCTTCAGACCGATTTACAAGAAGTATAAGTAGCATAAAGTTAAGAGTTAGTCCAGAACAATCTTTGAAAGAAATGCTAACACGCTGATAAACCTTAGTTTTATACATATATGAATTATTATCAACAGGAACAGATAGTATGATTAACCAGAACCCTGGCAATTCTGATTACAAAAAGAAGCCCTTGCGTTATTTAATTCCAAATAAGCATACAAATATCACTCTACACCAAGTACAACAACGAAAAATAAAAAGAGTAAGAGAAGCCAAAACACCACATTTTAAGATACCAACCTCGGTAGAAGACTCAAGACCAAGATGCTCTTCATGAAACCAGTCCTCACACAGACAGCACTGTATCATCTCTAATTGTTCTTCAGTGTCTGGATCTGGATAAGGACGACCACATGTGCAATATGAACCCTTAAAGTTATGATTGTACGAATTCCCAGCATTCTCTACATCTTTATTAGGGAAAATCTTGCAGTAGAATTCACCAAATTTTGAATTCCCACAATCACATCTAAAGTTTCTTTTTGTCCATAGCTCCACAATCTTCAGAACACAGCAATGAAAAAACCATAGATTATCAGTATGGGTATTGATCAACATAATTAAATTGGTTTTAAATTCAACCAGATTAGTGAGTAAAGGTTGAGCTATTCTACATAAAATGTATCAGTCCCGGTATCATAACAAACCAATTTAAGTATGCATGTATTAATCTTAATCATGGATCCACCAGACTCTAGTTAAA
The DNA here is from genome assembly GCF_000741045.1 of Vigna radiata var. radiata. Taxonomy (NCBI): domain Eukaryota; kingdom Viridiplantae; phylum Streptophyta; class Magnoliopsida; order Fabales; family Fabaceae; genus Vigna; species Vigna radiata. The sequence goes on along the minus strand of NC_028361.1, from coordinate 1,472,668 downwards.
ATAATTAAAGTACAAGAGAAATCAACAACTATAAATTTCAGGAAAATAGCTTGGATTCACAAGTACAAATTAGACATAATCAAATAATAATTTCCTCTCGATAATTGTTGTCCGTATACCAGATCATACATATGACTTACCAACACATGTATTACTATCACGAAATAGTAAATAATATTACAAAATCCATATCCATTTTCATATCTTTATTAGGGGAATCCAAAATTGTATAGTCCGGAAAAAAGGAACTACCTGATGACCATCATGGCATGACAATGAACAAGCTGTGCAAACTCCAGCATTCCCATCCGGAGTGCAGGTAAGGCAAGAGAAAATGGCCTGCCTTTTCATATATCCTTTGTTAAAGGTACACTCCTTGCCCTCATCACCCCCTAGAACTAAATCAGCTTCCTACAAATTGAAAAAATTTCATGAAAAAATAATGGCTGAGTGTCAACATTTAGATCATACAACATTGAGCAAAGTATTACCAACAAAACAGCAATAAAGATAGCATTAAGTGGGATGAACAGCTCACAGAGACTTATTGAAAACTATCAGAATCACTGAAGACTATCCCAGCAACGAAACCAATGTAATAGAATTAAGGAGAATTGGCGTACTCCATTGCTAGTTATCCATGAGGGTTAGTTATCCATGAGGGTAGGAAAACTAGACATCGTCGTTATATACTGTTGGTCTCAAAAGCCATATTTGTGCTACATAAGCATCCCTTAATATAATAAAGGATAATTGCAAAATATTTTCATTTCAATTGCAATTGCTAATCTATCTCTATAATCCAACTTCACAAATGCTAAGAAATATATGTATAAAAATATATGAACATAATAAAGAATAATTGCAAAATAATTTCATTTCAATTGCAATTGCTAATCTATCTCTATAATCCAACTTCACGAATGCTAAGAAATATATGTATAAAAATATATGAACATAAACGCTCAAATATAAACAGAGAATAAAATAATTTCAATAAATAACTCCACAAAAGCAAAACCCCTAACAAGGGACTTTCACGGTACTCAGACAGACAGACATTTCAATATCCCCTAATTCAGTAATCAGGTTAGTATTACTTGTCAAAGGACAACAACTTATGTAACGATAGCATAAATGGCAAAAGAAAAACATTATGACGCAAAATTCATAGCCGTAGGTCCGTAAAACAGATCATAACAATAGGCTTATCAACCAAACGAGCAACAGAGTAATTTTATCAAATAAACAGTCTCAGTTGGGCATACAACACCATTTCATACAGATATGAAAGTACAGCAGGAATGTACGAAATGACTTACCAGCTCCCGTTCCTCAACTTCATCGAGGTACTCGCCGATTGTGACGGCTTGCTCAGCTTCATCGTCAAACGTACCGTCCATTTCTACTCAGCAAACTTTCGTTCGGGTTTTGGAATTTCAAGATTCGCGTCTAGAACATAACGGAAGTATGGATTTATGAAGAGAAACTAAAATATAAGCATGTTTAAAGGTTAGAGATTCCTTTCGGCGAAAACCTAACAAGGATCCCTTGGGATAAGAAACCCTAGATTCCACAGAAAACAAAGGCGAAATTGAATACAAAAGAGGAAAAATAAAGCGAGAAATAAGTACTATTTCACCAAAATCTTTTGAGCAAAACGCGTGAACGGAGTGAGCGCTGGAATTGCTGAATCAGGTTGTGTTGAGGCTACGAAAAAATTGTAGGGCGAGATGGACGAGCACGAAGAGAGAAAGGCACTTTGGAGTAAGAAGGAGCATAGCTCTAAAGGAATACGTGCGTTTTGTGATTTATGTGAGAGAAGATTTATGCTTTTATATTGAATAATGTGGAGTAAGGACCATAAGGACATTTTCGCGCCATATTTCCTGAGAGATGCAGAGATATTTGAAGCGGATTAGTATGGATTCGCAAATTACATCCTTTCCTCCTATTACCATATAGTCCCATACATTTTCAAATTTAAATTTCATTATATTTTAATTATATACAAATTTTAAAATGTTAGAGACTAAGGTTGTGTTCGTTTTAGTATATTTACTGTTATAGTAGACGGAATGATGAGAAATGGTTTTCGTAGATTTACAAGTATTCACGAGTGCTGAATTGAGGGGTGGGTAGATATGAGTATTTTTAGCGTGGAAGAAAATTAAAAAAATTTAATTATCACATCATCAAAATTCTACTTAAACTTTATTTTCAAATTGTGTCTCATCACGGTTGGAACTAAAATATTGATTAAGATTACTGTCTAAAAATACAGTAATCGGTTAGATCTATTAGTTAGGATTTATGTTCTCAGTTTTTCTTTTTTTTTTTCAAGAATTCTATATCTATTAAGAAAAAAAATTTAACTATCACATCATTCAAATTCTACTCAAACTTTATTTTTAAATTTTGTCTCCATTGGAACTAAAATAAGTAGTTAAAATTATTGTCCAAAAATACAGTAATCGGTTAGATCTTTTAGTTAGGGTTTATGTTTTTCAATTTTCCCCTTTTCCCCAAGAATTCTATATTTATTAAGAAAAAAATTTAATTATCACATCATTCAAATTCTACTATTCTACTCAAACTTTATTTTCAAATTTTTTTCTCGGTTGGAACTAAAATAATTGGTTAAGATTATTGTCCAAAAATACAATAATCGGTTAGATCTATTAGTTAGGGTTTCTGTTTTCAGTTTTCCCCTTTTCCCCAAGAATTCTATATATAGGGTTTCCTTTTTTTCCCTTTGGGTTGTTGTAATAAGATACACAGAATAATATTCAAACATAGTAAGAGTAAAGTTTCAGTTTTCTCATCTGCGATTTCCAGCTCTCTCTTCGTTCTCCTTTCTTCGACTTTCGCTTCTCCATGACGCACTCTCTCTCTCGAAGGATGAGGAGCTTCTCGAGGGTTCTGTCTTATGAAAAGTGTCATTTCTTAAAAGGTAGAAGGTGTATTTAACAAATTAATCATATTTTTTTAAGAAGATTTAGATGATGTTATTGGTGTAATATCCAATTTTAATAGTATAAAACTACTAAAATGAAACTTACAGAGACCGTAATAAAAATAAATAAAGTATTTACACATGTAGAACCACCTAATTGCACATTCCTTTATGAATAAAGCATAAATATCGAGACCACATAGATGAATCAAACAATTATGAACACACTAAATTATAATTAAAAAGTAGAAGGTAAATATAACAAATTAATCATATTGTGTTTAAAGAAGATTTAATCGATGTTGAATATAAATGGGATTCGAATATTAATATTGATCTCGTTGTTAAAAGTTAAGTAGGATGTGATACTTGTTGGGGAGGAGGTTCGACACACACATAGATCTTCACACATGGTAAGACATTGTCCGCTTTGGACCAAGCCCTCACGGGTTTGCTTTTGGTACCACTCAAAAAGGCCTTTTACCATTGGAGGTATCAATGTGTATATAAACAAGAAATGTTCAGTGTTGTGACCATGGATCGTGAAAAAGGACAAAAGAGAAATGCTCCGTGTTGACCATGGTGTACTCGAGATGACAAAATCATAAGACTTCCTAGACCAACCCTTCTATTACACGATATAGGACTTTGTCTGCACTCCAACAGTACTCATCCTTATAAATGTGCAATATGACTTTTGATTAAGAAAATTTCCTGTGTTAATAGTAAGATAAATTTGTATATCTTTCATCGTCATTCTTATTATAGTCTCCAAATTTTCGAGTAGCAATTTTTTTAACATAAAACAAAATGTAATACTTTAAAAACTAGGTTTAATGTTTCAATAAACCCATATTTTTGTCCAAAATCTCAAATAGGACCCTTTCTTTTTTTTACGTTGGGTCCTTATTTTTGTAAAATTGAACCAAATAGGCCTTCCGTCAAATTGATCAGACGACAAATTAATCAAATAGGGCTTGTCACTCATCCACAAAATTGTTCGAGTAAATGTACAATAGATAACGAAATGCAGAATTCACATTTAGATTCCTTGGACATCCTAATTGCAGAGAAAAATTGGGCTTTTCCAACTTTGCCCTTGCTTTAAACTCCATTTTTTAATTCAAAAAAAAAGTCTAGTTACGTTTTTAATGCCACTTAATAAAAAGCTACACAGTCAGCATACCTTCGTTAACTCCGTCTGATTAATTTGATGTCCTATCTTGATTCAATTTTACTAAAATAAGAACCCATTGAGATATCAGAAAAGAAAAGATCTTATTTGAGATTCTAAATAAAAATAATAAGGACATATTAAAACATTAAACCTAAAAACTATTAAAACTTGTATGGAAAAATAAATAAAGAACTCTAAAATTGGCATATAATTATTTGCGTGACTAGCCAATCAAACTTATTGTTAACAACTAACACTAAAAAAAAGTCTTCTTTTTAATAAATGATAAAGTTTTTAAAATGTCATTTTTACCCTTTTGGTTTTATTTGAATGTTGTTCTTAAAATAGAGACAATGGTTCCATGCCGGTTGGTGGAACGTTTATTTCCTATGCCGGTTGGTCTGTAATGTATTGCGGATAATTAAATTCGAGAGTTTAATTGTGTTTTCATTGCATGCCAACATGCATAATTTCAAAGTTACTCTTCAATTTTAATCAGATTTAACTTGTCGAAATAATATATAGATGAATACAATATAAGAAATACGATGAGCAATGTGATTGGGAGAGGAATTTTTGACAAATTTACAAAAATAAAATAAATGAATGATATTAAAATGAAATTATTATCATTAAATACATATGGTTAATCATAATTTCATTATACTTTTTTCAAAAGTTAAATTAAAACTATTATTACAAATTATTATATTATTTACTTATTTCTTTTTTTGTTGAAAATATTAATTACACTACTATTTTTATTTTATCTTTCGAATAAATTATTAATTATTAATTAAAATCAGTCACTCCTCTAATTAATAAGATATGTAATCTATTAAGGTAGAGAGGGATTGCTTTTCTATTTTTATTGCACCATATGTGAAAATTTTGAAAGAACGTCTTCTTGAACTATGTGAGAATGTATAGGAAATGTCATATGTAAAAAGTTACTTTTGATTTGTTATATTTATAGATTTTGATTTTGAAACTTCAAAAAATACATATAATCTTTTAATTTAGTGATGCTAAACTTTTTTTTTTAAATATTAAAATATGATACAGTCTAAAATTTTAATTAGAAGGTAACGTCATTTGACATAAAAAAAAAGTTAACTAAGTTAAGTTGTATTTATTTATTTTTAAAATTTGAAAATCAAATTATATTAAATTTAACTTTGTATTAAAATTTAAATACTAAAAACATATACAACCATAATGAGAAATATAATATTAACAATAATTATTATTAATAAACTGTGTTTTTAATTAATTATACCCATTAATTTTTTATTTATTTAAAAACTAATCATCAATATTTTATTTTAATTTAACTTCAACTAAGTAGATTTTATTTTATATTTAATTTTAGTAATCTAATTATGTACTTTAATTTATTAAAAAGAAAAAGACCTATCACAACAATAAAATTATTCAAAAACTTTTTATATCCTTTCCTTTAAATATCTTATTTTTACCACTCCATCGTTTAAAACAAACCACGTAACTTTACCTATCAATGCTCTCAGATTCTGTTTTAAGTGTCTGTCTCAAGGGTAATTAGGGTAATTAAGGAGAGTGATTAGGTGGATTTGAGAGTTTTTTTGTGTTTATTTAAATGAATTTAAAGGTAATCGAGAGTGGATTTGAGGATGAAGTTTGTGACAATTAATGTAGGATTTGATTGATGTGACAGTTTTAAAAATTTGTTTAATTGGTAAAAATTAAATATTACCAAAATGTCTATAGGTACTAAAGTAATATAAAATGGTAATTGTTAATATTATATTTAATTGTAAAAATTTTATAAGGAAAAATAAACAATATAAATTAATTTTTAAAATATAAAAAAAAATGGCAATTTAGTAAATTAAAATAATAATAGTAATAAGTATTATTATTAATATTATTAATATTATTATTATAAAGAGAAAAAAATCATTATTATGATTATTATTAATTATTATTATTACTATTATTAATTATTATCATTATTATTAATTATTATCATTAATATTATTATTATTAATAATTATTATTATTACTATTATTAATTATTATCATTGTTATTATTAATTATTATTATTATTATTAGTAATTACTATTAGTTATTATTAATTATTATCATTAATATTATTAATGATTATAAGCATGCTTTTTGTTTTTTATTTTATTGTCCTTTAATTACATGGACGTAAATTATTAAAAAGAATTTAATGTTATTAAATGCTAATAAATAAAATTATATTTTTTTTCCTAATAAAATCCTCTCTAGCAAATCAACAACCCATAAGATTATATGCTTCGTCCAGTGCTTTCGTGCAGTGCTTTAGGTCGGCGCATCGTCGCATCATGTTGCCATCCTCCACCATGACGGACATCATCGTCGCTCCTTCAACGACCATGGCATGCTCTCTCCATCCTCCATCTATCACGGACAACTTCGACTGCTTCAACCTGCATCGGTTCGTGCTGCATTGTCCACCACTACCACACCTTCGTCCTCGCTGCATGGTCAACAACCACAAAGAGCATCCTCCATCGTCACCAACACCTTTGTCGCTGCATCGTCTACCACGACGGACATCTCATGGTCGTTGCATGCTCCACCTTCATGCTTGCAACTGACGCCTTCCAAAGCTGCATCGTCCACCGTCGTCCATGGCTGCAACCTCATTCGCCGTCAACATTCCGCCATAACCACCGAAACTTGTAGCTCATGCGAGGGTAGAAGCTCATGCGCAGCTGCAGCTCATGCGAGGGTACACGAAGGAGAATAAGAAGAAGATGATGGCATAATTGATGGCGTTACCAAAAGGCATAATCGGATACACTTTGTGAAGAAGAAGAAGCGTAATCGGGTACAACTTTGTGCATATCCGGATACAACTTCTTAGTGTTTTTAGGTGCTTCTACGTAACCGGATACAACTCTCTTCTTCGTGACCGAGCTTCCAGTAACCTACCACCTCCTTCCTTCACCTTCCACCAAAGCTTCTTCATCTACCACATCCTACAAATATTTTAGCAACCTTGCAAGGCTAGAATCTTCACTATTCCATGGCTGAATGAAGCAGAAGGTCAGAAATCTGCACTATTCATTGGTCGTAGTACTCTCATGAATACACAGTGAGTGCAAGTGGGTGCTGCGAATTATTTAAAATGAAGAAGGGTATTTTAGGCAAAGCGTCATTCATCCCTTAAAATCTTCGCACATCTACTAGTGAATGAACAATATACAAATCTCACAATCACCTTCAAACCATCGCTCGCAATTTAACGGAAGTGAACACGTTTTTTTTTTAATTGCTCGCTCGCTATGTACCATGAACAGAAAATCATGTCCAAGCGAACATAGTCTACATGTTTTTTGAGTTTAATAAGTTACAAAGTAAAAACTAATGCTTGTAGCATATTAAGATTATACAACCTTGAATAAATATAAGAGAATAATTCAATAGGATAGGTTAAGTTTACCTTCAACTCGGGGGTGTAGCTCATATGGTAGAGCGCTCGCTTTGCATGCGAGAGGCACAGGGTTCGATTCCCTGCACCTCCATTTGTAATGTTTTTCTTCCTTTCCAAGTTTTAATTTACAATATGAGCTACAAAAAATTGTTTTCTAATGAATGCTAAAAAGAAGAAATAAATCCAAAATAAAATTGTTCTCTATACGATTATAAGACAATACAAATTTTTTTTGAAATATTTTCTCTTCTCCTAATTTCTTTTATTTACTGTGACGGTGTAAAATTCTAAATGAAATTGCCCATGTGAGTAAGAGTTATTGAATCATTAAAGAGAGATTATTTTATCTCATATTTAAAACCATTTTATTATGAAAACACGTGTTTTTCTTAATCACAAAATTATTCTTTATAAAATGAAAAATAATACACGTGTCAGTATCACTGTTATATATATATATATATATATATATATATATATATATATATATATATATATATATATATATATATATATATGTAATTGTCATCTTCGACATACTTTCTCAAATCAATATAATCAATGTTAACGTAACTTTGCCAAACATATTTGACAATGTCTTGGAGAGTCAGTAAAAGTTAAATCAATGTATTATTTGGCAATGTTTGATATATGACAATTGGATCAAAATAAGAGAATAAATCATAATTCTGTTTTATTTTATTCTACAAGACTCACCGATAATAACTTTCAATAAGTATATAAATGTAACTCGGTTAGGAGAAAAGAGACATCAGATATTTATAGTTCAATATATTTTTAGTTTTTGTTGGAAATTTTGTTATGTCAGGTATTTAGAAAAAAAGTATAGTAATTAATTTTATATTTTATGATACTGTGAAATATTTTCTATTCAATTATAATTTTACTTTGCATATATTTAAGTTAATTGTTCAAGTTAAAAGATAAATGCAAATAAAATTATTAAAATACGAGTCTCGAATACTCTCACATTAATATCAAAAGGTAATTAATTACATATACATAACACCAAAATAAAGTAATTAAGAACTTTATATTCCTTACCTCGAATAAGTACTCTTCATAGTTGACTTCTACCGTTTCTAACTGGATTTTGGTTTTGTTCCAAGACAACTAACTATTCAGGGTGCCTTTAGTTGTTTTTTCAAGCCATTGGCATCGAGTTAAACAAATATTTTGTTTTTCTTTGGATAAGAAAATTTATTTTAATACAATATTTTAATATAATATACATGTCAATATTTTTATTAATTTATTATTTATTTGTTATTATACTTGTGTATTTTAAATTTAATAAATATATAATATGTGTATTGTATCGGTTTCAGTATGTAGGGTGCGAAAATGAGTGGTTCTGATTCTCTTTTGTCTCCCGGTCACTTAACTTGCTCGCCTAAGAGATTAAGTGAATGTAATTAGATTAAAAGTAAAATACCTCATCATTAATTCCATATTTATAAACTTCACGCTCATAATTAACATTAATTACGGTAAAACATATGTTACTTTCCTATCAAAACCAATAAATGTCCTTTTACACTACCTTATCTCGACTCTAACCGGTCCGACCGATCCCTTCTATCAATATAAAGAAAATTGAATAACAAATATAATCTGTATTAAAGAAAAAAAAAAAGCGTCGGTATTTATAAATCAGATAATATTCACCATGGAAAGGAGAGAAAAGGCTTGCTAGTAAATTAATAACAGAAGATGACACTTTGCCAATCCCCAAAGAGATTAATTAAAGTGTTAATTGCATTTATTTCTCTTAAACTTCTAACTCTACGAAAAGGAAAAGTATTCCACTACCTATAATTAAACATTTCCCTCTTCTATGATCACATCACAATTGTCTGTTGCAATGCTGTGTCTGCTACTGTTCATCATGTTTCTGCTTCCTCTCAGAGGAGAACCAACAACGTGCCAAGCAACATCATGCGGCAAAATCAAAATTCAGTTTCCATTTGGTTTGAGACAGACTCGAATGCAAAAGGAAACCTCTGGTCGGTGCAGCTATCCGAGATTCCAACTTTCCTGCGACAACCGTAACCGAACCATTCTGAGCCTCCCAGGTTCCGGCGATTTGGTGGTGAAAAACATAAATTACAAGTCCCAAACCGTTAAGGTGAACGACCCCGAAGGTTGTCTCCCGAAACGTTTCTTGCACAACCTGAGCCTTTCCCTGCACCCACCGTTCACGTTTGAGGCAACCGTATACGACCTAACCTTCCTTCGTTGTCCTTCCAACACAACACACACCATTCCATCCCCGCCAATTTCATGTCTCAAGTCCAATTCCTCCTCCTCCGTCACATTCTCGTGGTGGCCTCTCAGTGGCACGCCACCGTGGAGTGAGGAGTGCGAGGTGATATCCTCGGCTTTTGTTCCCATTCCAAATCCAGACACGACATCGTTTTTCTTGCCCGATCTCAACAAGGATGTCGTGTTGAAGTGGAACGAACCCGCGTGCGGGGATTGTGCTGGTCGGGGCCAGGTTTGTGGGTTCACCGATGACACAAACAGTTTACAAGTTGGATGCTTCTTCTCTACTCGTAACCAAAACCAAGGTACGTTGTTCTTTTCTTCTTTGTACTATGTTCGGTTTTCGTTCTATTTTATGACTATGCTTTGAGCAAAACAGAACCAAAATTTTGTGGTATCGCTTGATGCCTTCCCTAACTAGCATAGAGTGAAAGCTTAGGTATACCTTCCTAGATCTAATAATAACACATTAAAACGTGTTTAAGATAATAAAAGCTTAACTTTTAATCAACGAAAATGATTTTCAGTATGAGTTTCAAGGCATTAAACAAATATTAATTTTACAATTGAATGGTACTACATTTTTTTTATTTTATATATATATATATATATATATATATATATATATATATATATATTATTTGAACAAAAGTACAAAATGTATGTGGAAATTAGAATAATGTATGATTTTTTAAAAACAACACTGATTAAAATGCACAAATTCAGTTAAGCGAGTTATTATCAGAGAGAATAAAAGCTTTATAGTATAAGGTTTGTAATTATTAGTTAATAATATGAATTGTCCCGAGCATAACCATTAAGTTTTTGTTCTTATGGTAGAAGTGGGAATATTTAAAAATTTTATTTTGATTAAGTTAAATGATTTTTTTCAGGTTTAGTATTTCTTTTTTGTTTTTTAAAGTATTAAAGTGATGTGTTGTAAATTTAATTTTAAATATCAGTACACTATATTAATTTAATTATATTTATTTTGAAATAAAATAAATTTAAAATTGTAACAATCTTGTAAATTCTAAATTGAATTATTTTAGATCTAATATTCTGATATGTTGAATTAGTAATAATGGCATGCATTTATTTAAATGGTTTAACTACATATCTAAAGTAAATTATAGTTTTTATTATTATAATTTTAATCATTCCTATATTGAATTTAATTTTTTATTTAATTTTTTCTCATTTCAGTTAGCATGTTTGGGTTTATGGATTGACTAATTTGCTATAAATTAATATGTATCTTGTATAATAGAAAACATTTTAAATACAAATATTTAAATAGTTATAGGTATTCAAGATAAAAAAAATAATTAATCTAAATAAATGAGTACTATCGGAATATGATTTAAAAACAACCAAATGTCTACAAATAAAGTAAAAAAGTTAACGAAGTTGATAGAAAATAATAATTCTCTACATAAGAATTAAAATCAATATATGAAGAGTATATAAAATATATAAACTTATAGAAACGATAATTTAAAGTTTCAAAACCCAGAAAATATGTAGCTAAGAATTCCTTATTCGGTATAAACAATTTTCTTTCTATTTTTCTCTTAATGATAATTTAAATACATAATAAAAAAATTTATCAGCAATGTAGAAATTAAAAAAGAAAAAATAGTGGGTCCAACAACACTAAAGGAGAAAAGACACCAATAAATAGTGTGAACTGAAAAAAAATGATATAATGCAAAAGAAAATATTCTTTTAACAACAAATATGTATAGTTTATGATTAATCTGTTTTAAATATTATTTTAAATTTAAATTCAAACAAAACAATAAAATAACCACACATTCTCTTATAAAAAAATTGTCAAAATATCACGATGATACGAAATTCGTTTCTGACATTGGTTTAACGGACACGTTCCACGTAGGTCTTTCAAGAAGCGCAAAATATGGCTTAACAATTGGAGTGGGAATACCTGGACTCCTATGTTTAATTGGGCTTTGCTGCTTTATATGTAGTAAATTCGATGTGTACACACATGGTCACCGGGCCAGGCCCAGCACAGAGCTTCCAAGCTCTACTGCCACTCTTCCACTCTCCTCTTCGTTAATGGGCCTTAATGGGCCGGAAATTGAAAAATTCCCGAAGACTCTTATTGGTGACAGTGGGCGCTTACCGAATTGGAGCGATAACACGTGTCCAATATGTCTCTCCGAATACGAGCCCAAGGAGACACTGAGAACCATTCCTGCCTGCAACCATTATTTTCATGCAGACTGCATAGATGAGTGGCTGAAGATGAATGCCACGTGTCCCTTATGCAGAAATTCACCTAATCCATCTTCTACCGCTACCCCTCCTTCTTAGTCAACATCTACCTATTCTTCTTTGCCACAGATAATCAACAGCCACGTGTCAAGGAGAGAGTCTTCACCTGCTATGTTACTTTTTTTTTCCTTTAATTTGGATATAATTTATACAAAATTTCATGTAATAAATAACTTTCATTTAATTTTGCCAGTTATTAATTGGAAACGGATAAATTATAGAAAACGTCATTTATTTTTTTTAAAAATGTAATTGTTAAAAATTATCTCAGCCTGGGGGTGTAGCTCATATGGTAGAGCGCTCGCTTCGCATGCGAGAGGCACGGGGTTCGATTCCCCGCACCTCCATATGTTTTCTAAATTTGGTTTAAAATCGTGTTTATTTTATTTTATTTTATTTGTCTCAGTATTTTAATTATAATTTTGAAGAAAAAAAAAAAACAGTACTGTGACATGTTCACTCTTTATTGCTCTGCCTTTAAAGAAATTACAGAACAATAAAATCTCGACAGCTTTACCAGCACGGATGAAAGTAATAAACAAGAAATAAATGATGGAATAATTCTTTAAAAACGATACTTAATGTTTGATTCGAGTATTCCTGCCGATAAAAGAAAAACTCTATTGTTGTATCATTGGGATGTGCAAGAGAGAATTAGGTAGTTAACTCACTAATCACACTTCCCTTCTAGTTTTGATTATTAATTTCTTAAACAATAATTCAAGTTTTCTATGACTTATGACTCATTTCTACAATAATTCATTTTTTTATGATTAATTTATGCAATAATTGAAATTTTTTATGACTTGTGACCTCACTGATTCTTTCATCGGTAATGTATTTCACACCAGACAAAAAATTATGTTTACAATACGATATTTACGTAATGCACCGTTTTGTTTTATTTCATGAATTGTCGGTGAGTTAGGTGTTCCCCGAAGTCTCTACTTGGTCAAATTCGGACATTTGTTTTCAAATTTAATAATAATAATAATAATAAATAAATAAAAAACAATTTCCAGAAACGTGTTTTACCAGTTAAAAAAAATTCAACACGCAACCAAAAACATCAGAGTCCAGATTCTTAACTTTTCAGCTAAATTTGAACAAATTAATATAAAGAAGAAAATAAATATTATCATAATTTTTACCTTTTTTTTAAATGTTCGTTTTAATTAAAGAACAGCGTAAAATATAAAGCAACTATTTAAAGTTTAAGAAAGGAGAGCAAGCAAAAGGTACAAGATGAATTCGACTTTAATGTCAGTCCAGATTAAACATTGATGTAATGATTGGTCAGATGATTCCATGTTTCTTAATTTTCTGTTTGATTCTCTTTTATGTTGTCGTTATTATGAACTTGGTTATTCGTATTCCATTTCCATGTTCTATGTTGTTGCAAGGACACTATGGCATAAAGTCGCTGTGCCCTATTTCATAGGCTGAAGAAAAGCGACACTGTGTCATTTTCATAAATTACATTAATAAAATTATATTTTTCTGTTTTTTAATATTCATAAATAAAATAATCGTTTACTGAGAAAAAACATCTGTATTGTATTTTTAAACAGTTCAGACACTGGTGTATGGAAAACATATAAATTTGATGCATTTTATATTGTAGACGTAAATAGTAATTAAATTTGTATAAAAAAACATGATTAACATAATATTAGAGTTTAATACAATATTAGTTTTTAATGAAATATAGTGAAAATAATTGGTAAAGTGAATGGAATGAGAAGGTGACAGTTGGCTGTTAAAGACAGGTGGCTCGTTCACGTTCTCAGCTTTGAACTCAATCACCATATATTACGTGATTAAAATTTTCACCGATTAATACAAAAATATGAAAATTTATCAGGTTATTTTTAATATTATTAGTAAGTTTTTAATATTTTGTAAAATATTGTGAGTTTCAAAACTTTTGAAAAATACCATCACTTTTTGAATTTTGTAAGTTATCATGTATTTCAAAACTTATGTAAAAAAGATCATAATTTTGAATTAGTTTTTATATTGGCATATCCTTTGAATATTGATTTTCTTGGTTGAAAATTATTTTTTTATCTTCTTAAATGATTAAAACAAATAAATAAGTATAATTATATTTAAATAAATTTATATTCTACCACACTAGAAGCATTAAATGACACTGTATCACCGGCTTACCATATCCGTGCATTTCTTCTAGCTTCTTCACAACCGTTTTTATTTCTAGATCAGAAACAGGGACGTGAGTGTCATTGATAAATTTACACCATTAATCTTATATTTATTTTACATTTAATTTTAAATTTGTTGATGTGTTATTATTATAAATAATTTCTATATTTGAAATACTGTTTATTTTGAAGATTATAGCTTTTATTATTTTATTTTTAAGAAACGTTTTGAATTTGAAAGTTTAGAGAAAGAAATATTTAAATATATCAAAATTGAAATATTACAATTTAAATATACTTTTCCTTTTAAAAATAAAATCTTAGCAGAAATTTGAGACTTTTAAATGAACAATATTTTATATAATAATAATAATAATAATAACTGAATATACGTTATTATTTTCAATAAATTTGTCTACCGTAAAATATTTTAAATTTAGAAACCTACATCATTCAATTTAATTTTTTTATATTTAAGAATGACTCCCTCCAATAAAAGATTTTTGAATTATCTAATATAATTGTGAGTTTATAATTACATAATTTTGAAAAATAAAATAAATTGGTGAAGAGAAATTAATTCAGTTGAGCTACTTCGGTTGAATCCGTGGGAATAAAAACGTAATTAACTACCAACGGATTTGGGCGGTGAGAAGATATTGCTTTCTTATTTCTTAGGTTGAAAAGAAACCGTGTTTTCTCAACCAAACCAACACGACATCGTTTCTTTCATTTCGATTTCTTTCATGGGTCCATTGGACAACACTATCCTTCTACGTATCCATTCAAAACCTCTAAAATCAAACCAAAATTCGCTATCAATCTCCTTTCAATCCATCTTATCTATAATTTTTTTATTAAAAAAATACCAAAATTATTTAAATTAATTATGTAATCAAATCAAATCATCATTAACTTTTATTAAATGATTTTTTTTTTCTTTCGAAGACTTTTTGGTCATATTTATCCATTTGAAATTTAGTTGTATTGAGAAGAAGATTTGAGAAACACCACGCGTGAATGCTTCCACCCACGATATTAAATTTTAATACATAAAATACACACCAAAGTAAAGTGATTGAGATAAGATTACGAAATTTGGATAATGGAAACTTTTTGAATAATCCAGAAACACTGTACCATAAAATAAATTTAATAAATACTTATACATACTCTCTCATAAGTTCTAGTTAGGATGGAGTTAGGATTCTTATCCTTATCCATAGAATATTTTCAGAAGAAAATAAAATCCAAACAATTTTATCTTTTTCTTTTTGATTGGATAATTACGATTTTTATAATATACAAATATATAACTAGGTCGGTCCATAAACATGTCATATCTTATTTTACAGAATAAATAATATATTTCTTAAAAAATGTTAAATTTATTATAATTGAATTTATAATTATAGATGTTGATCGTTGATACAAAACCTTTATCTATAATTAAGGTATATTTTTTGGTTTGGTAATTTTAGTGAAAATTACATAATTTTTTAAAAGAATTTGGTTTAATTTGGTTTTTTTAATTTTAGAAATGCATTAATTTATATTTTTATTTCAAATTTGTTAAATTTATTTGATGTTTTAAATTTTATATAAATATAAGATAAAAGCAAAATTAATTAAAGTTTCTAAAAATATTAATTTTAATTTTCAATAAAAATTAAGAAGCTAAATATATTAAATATTGTATTAGGTAATACATGTCACGTGTAGAATACTTGGGTGATAAATACATTATTATAGAGCATTTATTATTCGGTATGGAATGTTATTAATTACATTTTTCACGCCCTTCGATTGTTTTTATTATATTCTTAAAACAGTTGTATCTGTAATATGAAGTTTACGGCACATCGTATTTACCAATGTTATTGTCATCCCTTCTTGAAATTTGTGAATAGAAAAAAATAAATTCAAAACATAGGTAATTAATATTTCAGATAATAATTCATGCAAAAAGTAAAGTAATTAAAATTAAAATAAATAATTAAAAATATTACTATAAAAATAACATGAAATTATTAATGTTTGGTTTAGTATTTTTGTTTTAAGAAACAATATTTTTCCCTTAATCAAGCTTAGTCTTTTGGTAGTTTAAGAAACAAATATTGTTACTCATTGAAGCAAAACATAAACTTTTATCCTCACAATATTACAAATTCTCTCGTACAAGATGTAATTAAATAATTGAAATTTTGTTGTGATTATCGACAAGATTAACTTTAATATACATGGTCTTATTGTCGAAACAGGAGATTATTAGAAACAACAATTTTATGTTATGTTTGATTATTTTATATACTATTGTGAATATTTTTAATATGAATAATTTTGTAATTTTTTCTCCAAAATGTTACTCTATTTAGATTTGTTAAAAAAAAAGTATGATAAATTTGGTCATGTTTAATATTTATAAAATTTTATGCTATATATATGTGTGTAACCTTAAAAAAAAAGTTAAGAGAATGAGAAAAACATAACTGTCAAGAATATAATTAAATATCATCTAATGGAAATAAAGTTATCACGACTATTTTTCTTGATTTTTTTTAATTTATTAAAATTAATATTACAAGTTTACATCAGTAACGAATAATGACTATATTTTTTTTTTCATTTTTATAAATATTTCTTAGGAGTCGGTTTTTATTAAATATTTTTTTAGTATATATATAAAATTTTCTAGATATTTTCATTCGAAGTCGTTGATTGGAGGGTTTTTTTTAAGGGAAACATCTTTTAATTGGCGACAATTAAAACTTTATAACCGAATAGCGGTTAATTTTCGAAGTCAGTTATGCAATGTTTCGAAAGAAACCGAATATATAATTTTCTACGAACATTACACATGAAAGAGTCGGTATATCGTGTGCGAATGACACTGTAATGGTTAATTCGCGATTAATTAAGAAATATTAACCAAACCGGATAAATAATTAGGGTAAAGTTAGGATAAAAAAGAAGTAATCTTTATTTGATTAAATAAGATTTAATGTATTAGTTATAAGAAAGCAATAATTAAAACGAAAATAGTTGTGAAAGAGAAAAGAAAGCAATGATTAATGGAAACGGCCACACTGGAAATCCACGTGGCTGATCTGTTGTTCCCTCCATAAATATTCGCATAATAGGCATTGCAATTCCAATTTCATAGAGAAGTTGCAAAGCAAACACAACACAGCAGATAGCTTTCAGAATTTGTCACGCAATTCTCGCCGTCGACGAACATGGCATCGCGAGTCAGCATTGGCAACCTCACCGCCGCCAAGCCACCGTACGTTATTAATTCACCTCGGTTTTGTTCACCGCATAAATCTTCTAACGCTCCTTCTCACCAAAACGCTGCGCAACACAACGACATCATGCTCAAAAGAACCGTGCTCGTAACCGGTGGTGCCGGATACATCGGAAGCCACACCGTTCTTCAGCTACTCCTCGGAGGTTTCGCAACCGTCGTCGTCGACAACCTCGACAATTCCTCCGAGGTTGCCATCCGAAGAGTCCGGGAACTCGCCGGCGAGTTTGGGAATAACCTATCCTTCCATAAGGTGTGCATTCTATTGCTTCTTTCGTTCACTTTCGATTCTTTCCGTCGCTTTATCGTAATCAGAGACTGTTTTGCTTCGTGGCTTGGGTTTTTGGGATTCAGAATTTAGTCGATTTAGGTTTAGATTTGTGAAATTTTTGGGATTGCGATGGGCCTGTTTTGGGCCTAGAGGGTGTCTGGTTGATTAAGTTTTTGCTTGTTTAAGCGTGATTGGATTTGGCGCTATGTCGGTTTCGAAAGCAGCTGAAGAGTTCGTGATGTACTTCTTTGATATGATGTGATTTTTGGGAACTACTGGTTTATTTTGTTGTTGGGCCCTGACGGATGTTGTTCTAGACTGTTCTTGTGGTTTCGGTGACCATGTCTATTATGTTTTACAAAATCCGTGTTTTTTTGCAAATATTATGGCAAAAGAAACCAGAGGGGCCATGCACTTTACTTGCTGAATTTTACAGCTTGTTGATTATTTACTTTATTATGGCGATGATTGATGACCGACGCTTTTTGTTGTATTTTCGCTGCTGCAGGTGGACCTACGGGACAGAGCGGCTCTAGAGCAAATTTTTGTTTCCACACAGTAAGTATTATGGCAGAAGCTTCTTTCTTTCTTTTTTTATGCTATGTAGAGTATGACAGAAGTTTCTTTTAATAATAATAATAAAAAGATTCATCTGTCGGTGCTTCATGCTCTCTTTGGGACATAGTTAATCTAGGAACCTTTTCTAATTACTTTTTTTTTTCGTAGGTTTGATGCTGTCATACATTTTGCTGGACTGAAAGCAGTGGGAGAAAGTGTGCAAAAACCTTTACTATATTACAACAACAACTTGACTGGGACAATCACTCTATTGGAAGTCATGGCTGCTCATGGATGTAAAAAGGTAAAATCCTTCTTGTTTTTTAGTCATGCATCCATGATAGACCTTAACTGCAGTAAAAAAGTATCCGTAATATTCTCAAGTTTCTTCTACGATTCCGGTCATATTCTTTGCTTTTTTGAATAGAGTTCTTACTATTGACAGATACAACATGTGTATATCTAATTAAATTGACGCAAAACTATTTGCATATTATTTAAATTGATTCAAGGTACTTCTAGCCTCACTTGTGATGAGATGTCCAAGAAGGTTGGGAAGGTTGAATAGTTATGGGTGAATCAAAAGATTTTTTAGACTAATAGACGAAGAATCTTGGGGGTGGAATGGAAGTGTTCAAAGTAAATGACCACAGAAGTAAAACAGGATAATTACCCAAAAGAAGATTAATATAAAAGGTTAAGGATGACGGAAAATCTGCTAATGTGGTTTGGATATGAGAAAAGAAGCTTACACGAAGCACCGATGAGGAGAGTAAATTGTTTAGCCTTGTAAAAAGGGATAAAGGGAGAGTGAGAGATCAAGGACATTGGAGAAAATTATAAAAAAAGATTTAATGGTTCAATACTATCCCTGAAAATTAGGTTTTGAATTGAGGTCAGTGGCTACATGTATAGTCAACCTCGCCGATTGGTTGTTGTCAGTGAAGTTGTTGACAGAAATAGCCATGAAAGGATTTTTTATATTATTTTGGACAAAAATATTCATGCGGCTCTAGCTGTTATTGCTTCTGCTGCTGTAGTTGTTGTTTTTCTAGAATGTTTAAGCTTCTCATTATAATTTTGTCGTCATGTTCTTTTAGTTGGGTTAGTGGGGAGGAATTAAGCCTGCAGGCTACATTATATTTTACACATTTAAAGTGTCTTGCGAAGGTTATTATGCATTTTATTGCGTTGTACTGTGTTCTTCTTGTTCCACTCATTTTCTATCTCTTCAAATGGTTTCAGCTTGTGTTCTCGTCTTCAGCAACTGTATATGGTTGGCCAAAGGAGGTTCCGTGTACAGAAGAGTTCCCTCTGTCAGCAATGAATCCATATGGCCGAACTAAGGTATAACTAGGAGTGTTTGTTGGAAGGTGAAACTTGGTTTTGATTTGAATTGTGTGTTCACCATCTGATTTTGGGGACTCGTACAAAATATCATTTATTACTTTCTCCAATTATTTTCATTTAAGAGCAATCCCCTATCCTCCGAATTCCCTTTATTCCGCTTGTCTTTGTCTTTAAAAATTTTCTCCCCTTTATTAGAAAAGAAAAACTTGAATTTTATAGACATGCTTTTCCAGGTGTCTTTCACTGGTATCTGATAAGATGTTTGTCTTTCAGCTTATTATTGAAGAAATTTGTCGTGATGTCCACCAAGCAGAGCCAGATTGGAAAATAATATTGTTAAGGTATTTCAACCCAGTTGGTGCACACCCTAGTGGTTATATTGGGGAGGATCCTCGTGGAATTCCAAACAATCTCATGCCATTTGTTCAGCAAGTAGCAGTTGGCAGACGACCTGCGCTGACAGTTTTTGGAAATGATTATAATACAGTTGACGGCACTGGGGTAAGCTCTAACTTTTCCTTTGAAAATTTTCCTTGGAAAGAGAAAATTGCATGAAGTTTCATTCAATCTTATCCTGTCCTCTGTTTCCTCTGATTATTTATTTTTTTTGTTCTTTATATGGTCACACTTCTCCCCATCCTCTCTTTTGAATTACCCTCATAAAATTTATGCTGAAGTAAACCACTTTTCCTCGCTGAATAGTTTCTGTTGGGTGCTTACATTTATTTCCCATTTTTAGAGATCTAATATTAATTCCTTCGCAAAGGATCTTATGAGATGGTTCTTTTCATTTCTCCCAGGTTCGGGATTATATTCATGTTGTTGATTTAGCAGATGGGCACATTGCTGCTTTACTTAAACTAGACGAACCTAATATAGGTATTATTCCAAAATTTTATTTATCTTCCAATATCTAACTCTGTCAGCTCCGGTCAGAAAATTTTATTTATGATTTTCTGTTTATGGTGGTACAATTTTAGTTTAATTTTCATGGTGTGTTTACAGGTTGTGAGGTTTATAACCTGGGAACAGGAAAGGGAACATCTGTTTTGGAGATGGTTAGGGCTTTTGAAGCTGCATCTGGAAAGGTAATAGAATCATGTTTATTTTTCTGGTCTTTTATATCTCACGTTCCGTTTTTCTCCCTTTTGTGGGAGGGGACACTCTGAATTTTTCCGTTCATGCACATTCTGAATGTAGTTTGTGCTGTGTGGTCAGAAATCTATTCGTTTAGCAGTTTGGTGCTAGCATGTTTGCGCCCTAGGATAAACTTTTTGACTTGAAAGTGATATAAAATTATTACTCTAGTAGCTTCTGGAATTTCAATCGGTTTATCTCAGTGTCCACATTTGCTATATGGCGTAATGTAGACAACAAATGTCATAAAATTCAAATACTTTTCCTCTAAGATTATTTGTTTCCATTTCACATCTAGTTTATATTCGTATAACCTAAAACATCTTGAACTATGTCATTTTTATATGGCTTTAGCTATTCTCCAGTGCATGCATATAGCTAATCCTTACAATTTATTCAATTGTTCAGAAAATTCCTCTTGTGATGGCTGGCCGTAGACCTGGTGATGCTGAAATTGTTTATGCATCCACTAAAAAAGCGGAAAGAGAGCTTAAATGGAAGTAAGTTTTACTGGGCTTTCTAATTGAATGCCGATAACATTTAACCGATCTTTTAGGCTTTGCTTTCTAATTTTTTTTTCTGGACATGATATTGCTGATAATCGCCCCCTCCCACTCTTCCGGAATATCGTGGCTAAACAATATATGCACAATAATAAATTCTGGGAGAGGCTTTGTGGAATATGAACTTGCTTTACCTACAAAAATGTTTATGCGCTTCTTTCCTAATATTGATTTTGTACTCAATTTTTTGTCTTATATGACAGGGCAAAATATGGCATTGATGAGATGTGCCGTGATCAATGGAATTGGGCTAGCAAAAACCCTTACGGCTATGAAGATCAGGAGGACTCCACAGATTAACTACACAGTATTCTGAACTCTCCCCCACCGTAGTCCATAGGTCTTGCATTATTATGATTCATAGTTACATGGTAAATAAGTAGTGCTTTACTATACTGTAATCTAAAAGTTCTTTAGGTTATTGATTATTAGATTCAGGTTCTCTCATTTTCACCTCCTATTCTGTAAATCTAATATCTCATGTTTGTTTAAAGTGTGACTAACAATGTATTCTTACCTCATTATTTACTACCTTTGCCAATAAAATAGCATTATATCAAAATTTTAGTTATTTTGTTGGTTACCTCAACACGCCATTTTGTGCACTCATTGGATTGTCCTAATATAAGATTATTGAGTGCATTATAACAAGGATATATAAAACAAAAACAAGACAGCATGACAGATATCTATATTTCTGAACACATCACTTTTTGACTAATTTCTCAAACATCCTTCACAGTTCTATTATTAAATTCATCATTAGTACTTCCATGGCTGGTTTGTATGTATGTATGTATATCTACTTTTTTTTATAGAATATTGTATGCCAGCCATAATTCATGCATTTTTTTTGACAAATAATATAGAAAAGTTGTATTAGCCTACAAAACAACAAAAGAACATATCATAAAAATACCTTTCCAGTGAAAAAGAAAACTTGTATCTCCTGGATCTGGTTCATGCTAAACCACTGTTCTCGTTGCAAAAGTAACCAAAGAAAACGAGAAAAACTATGTAAGGAGAAATTTATGAACGAATTATTGAGGTCCCAGAAACTATCAATTTGCATACATCAATGGTGCAATTCTAATAAAACCAACTAAATATAGTTTTGGAATCTTAACTTCAAAATTCTACAACATTCTATTCTATCGGCATAATGTTAGCATGAACTCTCTCTCGACCGATCATTTACTATTTTTTTCTCTCTTCACTTATAGAATTATCTCAGATGAATAAAATGAAAAGTAAAATCCTATGGATAGTAAAAGTACATTCTGAATTGTACAAGTTATAGTTTGCAAACAGAAATCGACATTTACAAATATTTATAATTGAATAACACCCAATATAATATAATTATTGTTAGTGTTACTATTCTCTCTCCTTATTGGTAAAAGTGTTTTAAGATGTGATTCTATTTTTGAATAATTTATAATTCTTTTAATTCTGTATGAATTTCAAGGCATACAAATGCTTTTGTTTATACTTTTTGTGTTTTATTATGATAAATCATCTATTATCATTCTAGAATTACATTTTGTTTTGTTTAAATTTTTTTGACAATATTATTATTTTTTTTTTAATTCGGAGAAATCCTCCTGATAAAAAGTAAATTGGACAGAGAACACATTATTTCAGAACAACTTCATAAAAAAAAATATGAATTGTATAATATGATCATTTGGTTAATATGAACCGAATAATTAACAAATCTTTTGAATCTATACGAAACGAATGATGGATTAGTCAATCAGATTATAGACAAAATTAATAATAAGAATTATTATACTAATTCTAAGTCAAGTTATTATTATTTAGATGATAATTAAAATAACATTAATCACAAATCAATTCGAAAATTTATAAATACTTTCTAAAATTTATAAATACTTTGATATTTAAGTTCTACTATACAGCATTCAGAAAAAAAGTAACTTTAACATTTTTTTTTTTTTTTTGCATATAACATCCAATGGAACAGTGAAAACAGTAAAGAGAAAACTAAAGACACAACTTAACCTAAACTTAGAATTTACGGAAGAAAATGTAACCTTAATAATCCCTTGAACCAAAACATAAACCATTATCATAAACAAAAATATATATTTAATTTTCTCCTTAATTAATTTTCAAAACTAATAATGAAAAATAATATTACATCCAGATTTGAAAAAAAAAGTTGGGTGAAAATGAATCCGTTATAACATATTAATGTAAGACAAAACTGCAATTGAACACAGCTCCAACGGTGCACTTTCCATCAACCAAAAGAGAACCCCACTACCACGCGTCACTACAGTTTAAAAAGGGCAATTCAAATTTACATTTGAAAATGGGAGGACACAAATCACCACAATATTAATCTATTTCTTTCAACCAAATGAAATAATAATAATAAAAAAAACCCAATAATACCACTTTTTTAGTGGTTAAGATAAAAAACCTAAACAAGTATGGTAAGGTAAATTTTTGCATTTATAAAAGAAAAAAAAAGAAAGCGATTAAAAGTATAATTAATAAATATAAAATTTGTTAGATATAAAAATATTATGGTCCATACAAAAATAAGCCGTCCTACTCACTAATAAATACTCTATTTGACATTACACATACATTAATTTAGAATAAATATTTCACATTACTTATACATCAAGTTAGAAATAATATCTATTAATTAATTAATTAATCAGCATTTATCAAAGAATGTCCCAACGGTAAACAATATCTAACGGCAAAGGACGAACTCACGATTTAAAGACTTGAGTGAAGTAAGTCTCCTTCTTACAATACAGCTTTCTCTCTCTCTCTTTCTCTCTGAAATTGGAAGAAAATTAACGCTGAAGGCAGAAAGCAAGCAACACTGCAATAATCGGTGAATGGATAACCTAATTTCTTTGGTGAACAAAATTCAGAGGGCTTGCACTGCTTTAGGCGATCATGGCGAAGCAAGTGCGTTGCCGACTCTCTGGGACTCTCTTCCCGCCATAGCTGTCGTCGGTGGGCAGGTTTTCAAACGTCAAATTCAATTCAGTTTATTATATTTCTCGGCTAGTAATGCCTTTTATTCTGAGTTCGTTTTCACGTTTTGTGTTTCTTTCAGAGCTCTGGAAAGTCTTCAGTGCTTGAAAGTGTTGTTGGCAAGGATTTCTTACCTCGTGGATCGGGTAATTATGCCAAAGCAAATTACATTCTCCAATTGAACTCTACTTATATCTTGTGTTGGCAAATTCATGTGATGTGGTGCATGCAACACACGTGCAGGAATTGTTACCCGGCGACCCCTTGTTTTGCAGCTTCACAAGATTGAGGAGGGTGCCAGAGAGTATGCTGAATTTCTTCACCTTCCAAGGAAGAGGTTCACCGATTTCGGTACTACTTAACTATGTCCTTCTTCTTCTTTTTTTTAATTTCTTTGTCATTGCTCATTACTTGCTATCTTCAGTGAGTTGGTGTCTCTTTTTTTTTCTTGTTTTTATTTTTAATTTCTCGATGATTATGGCATTTGTGATTAACTTTGTTTTTATTCGTGTCAATAATAATATAATTTATGCAGCTGCTGTGAGAAAGGAAATTCAAGATGAAACCGATAGGGAGACTGGACGAACAAAACAGATTTCAAGTGTCCCCATTCATCTTAGTATATATTCTCCCAATGGTATGTTTGAATTTCTGTTTTCTTCATTATCTTCTTGATGCACTCCACGTGCTTTCTTTCATCTAAATTTCTAACTTACTATGATCCCTTGGACGTGCAGTTGTTAACTTGACACTCATTGATCTTCCTGGCCTTACAAAGGTAGCTGTAGGTAAGCAAAATTAGACGTGTGTTTTTTGTCCTTACCCTGCGGGAATCAGGAATGGTCAGATTTTTATAATGGACATTGGAGAGTGACATGCTAACAATTTTTTTTTTTTTTCAAAATACAGAGGGCCAACCAGATAGCATTGTCCAAGATATTGAGAATATGGTTCGCTCCTACATTGAGAAGGTAGTGTCCTTTCTGTAATAGGACTCTGCTGGAACAAAATTTGCAAGACAGCATATTACATTAGCTTTCCTGCCACAACTTGTATGATATTGTTTTTCTAGAAAATTGATTTTGTTTAGTTTGTCGATTGCCCAAAAGCTAGCCACATTTTAGTTAAAAAGGTTTCTCAATGCAATTAAAAAAAATTCTACATTTTTAAAAATGTGGTATACTGAATTTGATGTTAATCTGCAGCCAAACTGTATAATTTTGGCAATTACACCAGCCAATCAAGATCTTGCAACATCGGATGCAATTAAAATATCCCGTGAAGTGGATCCCACTGGTAACTCAGTCATTCTATTTTCTGTATTCTTGATTACTATTGTTTTGCAATTTAATGAAGTTCATTGGTTCCCCAGACTCAATGAGTTAGAAAATGCAAATTCTTACGGATGACCAATTCAATTGTTTTGAGCAGCTTGAAGCAAATAGTCTATAGATGTTCTAATTCTATCGTTGTTGATTTAATTTTAAGGAGAAAGAACATTTGGAGTCTTGACAAAGATTGATCTTATGGACAAGGGTACTGATGCGGTTGATGTAAGTCAATCATTTTTAGTTATAAAAATTCCAAGTATCTTATTTATTATAGATAAGGAAGGCAGATGGAGTTTATACCGCCAAAGATTTTTGTTGTGTTTTAAGACATTTTTTCTGTTTGAGAGTTAAGCTCACTTCAATTAGCTTATTTCTAATTCATGACATGGACATGAGGAACGGGCACCTATTTCACTTTCGAAAGTGGAACATTTGGCTACTTGACTTTGTACTTATCTTTATTGTGTATATTTCTTCTTCAGATGTTGGAAGGGAGAGCTTATAGATTAAAATATCCCTGGGTTGGTGTTGTCAATAGATCGCAAGCGGATATTAACAAGAACGTTGACATGATTGCTGCTAGACGTAGAGAACGTGAATATTTTTCTAATACCCCTGAATATAAGCACCTTGCTCACAGAATGGGTTCTGAGCATCTAGCAAAGATGCTTTCAAAGGTAAACAATATAACAATTTATCCTTATAGAGCATTAATTGGATGCAATATATACTATTTCTTTTTATTTTACATTGGTGTTACTAATACTACTTGGAATATTTTATTTTACTTGCTTCAATGACTAAATCATTTTTTTTTTTATATCAGCAATTGGAGGCAGTAATCAAGTCCAAAATTCCTGGTATTCAGTCTCTTATTAGTAAAACAATTGCTGAACTTGAAGCTGAACTGAGTCGTCTGGGAAAGCCTATTGCAGCTGATGAAGGGGTAATTGTACTCTTCATAACACAACCAATTTTAAGTTTAAATTTCTGAAAACTCTTGATTATTTTATATGGTCCCCTGTTGAAAAAGGCCTTATATTTTCATCCTAATGTAGCATTCTCTGTATCTGAATTTTCAAATGATTGATCGCAAATCACGTGCAGGGAAAGTTGTATTCAATCATGGAAATATGCCGCTCATTTGATCAAATATTCAAAGAACATCTTGATGGCGTGTATGTATTACCTTTTTGCACACTTATTTATTTTAAAATGATTCACGGCCTTTACCCTTTTGTTTCTTAATTATCCTTGCGTTTCATTCCTTTTCTCAAACTAACAATAATTTGTTAATCCCTTACAGGCGACCTGGAGGTGATAAAATTTATAATGTCTTTGACAATCAGCTGCCTGCTGCTTTAAAAAGGCTGCAGTTTGATAAACAACTTTCAATGGAAAATATAAGAAAACGTATTACAGAGGCTGATGGGTATCAACCTCATCTAATAGCTCCAGAACAAGGATATCGCCATCTCATTGAATCTTCTCTAACTACTGTCAGGGGTCCAGCTGAGGCAGCTGTTGATGCGGTATGCATAAATGATATGAAAATTATTGTTAGAAATCACGTTTCAGTGACCCTGTGGCAATTAATTAGTCTTTTTCGTTTTGCAAATGACAGCAAAATTTACTTAAGTACTACTTTAGTATTGCTACTTAGTATCATTCACAATTATGTGTTCAGTTTTGGTATCCAGCTAGAGATATTTCTGAAGCTTCAGAATATGGTTTTCAAATAATAATAATTTGTCACTTGGTTATCATTCCTCTGTATTAGTTGTTCCAAAAGCATATTTTTGAGATCTTGTGTGGTTGAAAGGACATGGTGAAAATTGTTCAAGTTGATAAATTAAATTGACATCCATTCTGATTTATAGATCTTATCAAAAGCAGCCTTTAAAACAGGGAAATTTACAAATTTGGTATTTTTATTCATCATGCATTTTTGTCATAGTTAATTTATTTACTTAAGGATACGGTCTCGTGACCGTACTGAAATTTAATCGGGTGATTTTATTATTTTACTGATCTCCAATTTTCATATTTGTTGATGTCATTCTGATTTGTGTTTCCAGGTTCATTCCCTATTAAAGGATCTAGTTCACAAAGCTATTAGCGAGACTCTGGTATGTTCCTGACCACACAGAAATTTAGCGTTTCTTTTCTGCTGCTGTGTTTAAGTTCAATTGCTTTCATCTTCCTTGCAGCTAAGGAAATAAAATGTTCATCATGTATGCCTTGCCTGGTTTCTGTCAATTAGATTAAACTTTAACCTCTATATTTGAACTACGTAAAGCTGCTGAAACTAAAGAGATGTCTAGCCGAAAGGCTAACACTTCCATCAAAGACTAATTATTAGCTCCACTTGTCAATGTAATAGGAAATGCTTCTAAGTACATTGTCTGATTTTTTTTCTAAGAATATAATCCTATTCTAGTTTTACTGTGAGAAGTAACATGTCATCTTTGGTCCTGAAGATTTTTTTGTGTGGGTCTTGTGACTACGATAGTATTGGAATTTTCGAAGTAAAAGGAAACAATTGAGCAGTTTGGGGTCAATGATCTGGTTCCTTTCCGTGCAGAGTCGGCAAGCAATTATGCAAGTCTAGGTTGATGGCCAGATTTTGTAATTTATAATTTCATATTGACAACTTGGAATTTTTTGAATTTATGTTCTTATACGCTTGGGGCATTAATATCGTTCTTCTCTCCTTTTAATCCTATTTTTTCTGGCATTATGATCCCATTGCCCTAGCTAAACTTATTAACACACAGGACTTGAAGCAATATCCTGGTCTACGTGTTGAGGTTGGAAATGCAGCCATCGATTCACTAGAAAAAATGAGAGAGGAAAGCAAAAAAGCAGCACTACAGCTAGTTGATATGGAGTGTGGCTATTTGACGGTTGATTTCTTCCGAAAGATTCCTCAAGATGTTGACAAGGGTGGCAATCCCACACATTCAATTTTTGATAGATATAACGATTCATATCTTAGGCGAATTGGTAAGTTTTACAAAATGCATTTTCGTACTTGGACTGAGATCATATATGATATGCTCTCTCTTATAGTTTAACATAAACCTCTCCGCTGTCAATAATTGAATTACTAACACGCTCACCGTGGACGTATCAGGAACCAATGTTCTGTCTTATGTCAATATGGTCTGTGCAAGTCTTCGGCATTCAATTCCCAAGTCAATTGTCTATTGTCAAGTGCGGGAAGCCAAACGAGGCCTTCTCGATCACTTCTTCACTGAACTAGGCAAAATTGAGGTGAGAATTAATCTGTGTTCCCTATTTCTGTGTTGTATGTCTGACATTTTTTTTTTATATTTGACTGATTTTCCTTTCCTGATAAATTAAACACTGACAGTCTGCATAAATCTTGTTGGCAGCCCAAGCGTCTGTCCTCATTGCTCAATGAGGATCCTGCAATAATGGAAAGACGAAGTGCCCTTGCAAAGAGGCTTGAGTTATATCGGAGTGCACAAGCTGAGATCGATGCGGTTGCATGGTCTAAGTAGATTTAGATGTGTATGCTGCATCCTGTTCCGTGAGATCTCTATATCTATTGCATCGCGATAGATAGCTTTAACATTCTATTAGGTTTCATTGCCATATTTAATAGGTTGTTAAAAGGAAAAAAAAAAAAAAGAAGGAAGAGATGATTTCAATGTCTTCTCACGCACTTTGTAGATATTTCATTTCTGTAATTCTATTCAACTTTCGTTCTTGCTTTAAAAATAAATCTTGCAAACAACATAGTCTATGTAGATGGTTTGACGCATTCATTCAAACTTCCGTTATTGGCAGAAGTTTCCCAATTCAGGTGCATTTGCAGTTAAAAAGAGATGATCAAACGAATGAGCAGAATGGGGAACGGATTATGAAGTAGATAGAAGAAATATCGATGGTAGGTAGACAATTGAAATCTTATCCCTCTTAAAAGTACAGGGAAAAAGAATACTTTTTTCAACATTAAAAGGAAAAAATTATCTGTGTTTTTCTAAGAAAATAGTCTTGGCAAGTTTGTGTAATTTTTATGTTCCCATGTGACTCAATCTAGCTGAGTAATCACATTTCTTATGCAATTATTTAAAGAATTGTTCAAAATTAAACAAAATTACTTGGCAGATTAAAATAAATAATACTAATAATTCTTTTCGATAAACAATATTAATGAACTAATCTAGGCCAATAGAAAAACATTTTTCACTAAAAATTTAATACGGCTTACCAGATTATACTTTCTTTTAGATAAATACATACACAAATTTATATCAACCTAATATTATTTAATGTCTCATTTGTATAAATAAAAATAAAACAGTTAATATTTTAAGAATATACTAAAATCTGAATCATTTGATCATATTATTATTAAATCTTAATACAATTTAATGTAAATAATTAAAATAATATGAAACTATAATTTGTAGTTGAGTAACATAATCCTTAGTAATTCACACATAGAATGCACAAAATGGTAGAGATTACTAGTAGAACTGTTATGTCAGTCTCTAAATATGGCTTAATTGCCAGAAGCCAACTTTCCAACATTAGGGTGTGAGGGCATTGGTTTGATTTTCCACATCCTCCCCTGTTTACTGCTCGTATCTCCAATGAAAATGTAAAAATGAAAATCCCTAGAAAAAAGCTAAAAGCATCAGAAATTTAATCGCTTTACAAAGAACACAATACTACAAGCTGTTGAAGAATAAAAGCGGTCCAAAGAGCACAAGTGCATCCATGGTGCTAATTACGGCAAAAATGGCAGTAGTGAAATACAGCCAGGATGACAAAAAGAGTCGGTGGAATTTTTCTTTCCAGATAAGATATACCACACCTGTATATCAAATATGCTATCAAAATACAATATATAAACAAAACTAAAAGAAAAGGCAAAATTTAAAACCCATTAACCCATGAGAAGAGTCTCGATGGCTTCGAAGAAAAGTGATGACATTTCAGGGCTTGGAGACTTGATTGCACATTTGACGCCAGGGTTTCCAATAACTGTGGTAAGTTCAATTAAGAATGGTATCCCTTTAGGGAGTTTAGCGGAGAAGTAAAACACGTCCTGATTAGCATTCTTGCGCTTTGCAATGAAGAACATGTTTGACGCAGCCAGTCGTTCCAGAGTTGCGTCTGCACTGCCAATCACAATGGCTGGGAAGTCCTTGGAAACCTCGTTTGAATCAGGAAGGGACCTCCATGTCTGCAGCACAGTAAACAGTCAGATCCTCCATTAATAACAAAACTGACTAAGTTAATTAAGGTTTCACAATTTCTGTGTAACATAGATGACTAAACTGATCGAGTCCATGAACTATGAAATACAAATTGAAAATTTTATGCATCACAAGTAATAGTTATGAATTGCAAATCTATTGCAGTTATGTCACAGGATCAAACAAATGGGAGAAAGACATACCTCTAGAAAACTGGAACGTTCCATTCTACCATCCTCGGTAAAGAATACATGTAACGAGAATTTATCATTGAAATACCACACAGGTTGTTGATTGTTTTTTACAGCAACCTGTAAAAGTGAGCTAGGAGGACCTTGTGACATGTTCTGGAATGTAACCATAGGGAGGTGTGTCCTAGCTGACGTTCCAGGTTGCAGCTGTGGAACCTGAACAAAAGGGTAATATATTAAAACATAGCTTGACAGAGATATTGAAATAAAAGACAAATATGCAAATAACAAACCTGCAGGGGTCCAGCAGCTGCAAGACCAAATGTGTTCTTGTTAAATTGAATCATGAAGCCATCAAGAGTAACCTGACTGTTGTTCTCAAACAACAAACTATAAAATATTTGACCATCTTGTCTAGTCAGCCGTGCACTAATTTGTAACCCCTGACCAGTTGAAGCAGGCAGTAAAATATGTAGTGGAGGCCTGCACCCAAGGCATGATATCTAATTAGGTAAGATTCCACAAGCAGAGCTAATGAAGGTGTCAAACTTTTCAGGATCTTGATGACTGGTTGAACTCATATTGCAATATAACAAATTTTTAATGTTTATTATATCAGAAAAACATAGTTTATCATTAATCACAATTTCTATACGAAAAGTGACATTCTGTTAATCATACAAAAATATATATGCAATGCGTGTAAAATACAGAATTGATCAGACATCATTGCAATGAAATATGCTAATGACCCCGGATGCACTCACCCAGAAGGAGTAGCTGGTTGATCAACAGGAACAATAGAATTATCCATACCCATCAAATCGCCAAGTAAATCTGGCAGAGGTGCAACAGATGGAGGTGTGGCTGGTGCACCTGTTGCAGATGCAGGTGCTAATTGCCTGCCGGTAGGTGGTGATGCAGGAGCATTAGCAGGATTTGCATCAGAAAACCCTGTTTCACTTCCCTCGACATAATCTTCGTCTTCTGTTCTCTGAGCGGAAGAGAGTACACGAGTTACAAAAACATCTGGAGGCTTGTGGTAAACAGAGGATAGTGTAGCAATGTTAGCAAGAAGCTCATCAAGTAGAGAAGGTTCAAGTTGATTTGAATCATCAGTTATCACAGGCTTCTCAGCTAACACAACATCCTTAGCAGCCTGAAGAAAACATATTAGATGCATCAAATGTATAGCTCCATGGTTAGAGATAGCACAAACGTAGCAGTACGTCATAAATAGTTAATGATTTAGGTGACTAAACTGAATATGCAACTAAATCATCATATATCACTGCAAACAAACAAGCTCAGATTAAAGTGCAAGAAATAAAACCTCAGGATCAGTAGAAAGGAGACGCCAATATATGTATGCACGATCTCGCAAATCAGGATTATCTGTCTCCACAGTGGCATTGTTCAAAACAACCTGTAGAGATACAGAATTAAGTGAAACTTAGCATGCAAGTCTGAAGATCATACTTGATTAAAACCTGTTGCGCTGGGAAAGATGAAACGATACAAGAAGGAGGATTTTTCAGTCTTAACAAGACAGCTAAAGATAGATAGACATATCTTCTAAAAGCAATAATTTTTAATTGAGAATAGACTGGAACTAAACCCCAAATGCAAGGGGAAGGGTTGCTCCAAGTCCATTATAAGCGGTAGTTGGACTGTTAGTGTATTATTAGAATTGAGAATTAATTGGCCATATCTCAAACCCAAAAGCCAACTAAAAAGGCTAGCACAAGTCATATAAGCTAACGTGGGTTAATTTGCCAAAAATACTAAGCTAATGTGGGATCTGAACCAGGAATTAAAAATAATGTAGAAATTAAACAAAAGTTATACATCAGTAAACATTTATAAAATAATACTATAACAGATACGTGCTGTGAACATTGTAGTAGAAAAATAAAACGTTGCTAAAGGCAAGGAATACAAAAAATTATTCATTATATCTGACAATTAATATTAAAATTAGACATTGCTTATGTATGTCCCTCAATACAAGGAGAAGAAGAATATATTTGCATACTTAGCACAAGAATAGTCCAACGTGAAATATCAAACCATTATGTATAGTGGCGTGTTAATCATATCTATATGAATAAAACAAACATCTTAAGGTACGACCTGAATCATCTGTTGGGGGCCCTCAGTAGGCTTCTTCAAGAAAAGTTTGACAGTAGCAGTCAGCAACTGTAGTTGGACCTGTGCAGGTTCTTCGGGGAAACTTTCCAAGAAACTTTCAAGAAGTTCATCTGCGTTGTCAATTCTTTCCGCATATTCACCAATTATCCAGATCATTGATGCCTATCGGCTCAGGAAAAGGTTTGAATGGATAAGCAGACATGGTAGTGGATAATGACAGTTACAAAGGACCTCGAAGAAATGTACCTTTGCTTCTGGCTCATCCAAGGTGTCTAAGCTCTCGCAAAGTGTTGCAATTATGGACTCATAACTGCAAAGCAGTACAAATATTCAATCGAAGTTTTAGACTGAGATGTAATCTCTGAATGTGTTATCTCCTACTCAAAAACTACATGCAGATAATAAATATATCATAACATTACGTGTTGGGATATCTTCTAAATATATCTTTGATAACAATGATTGCCTCTTGAACCACGTAATTTACTTTTATCTTGATCAACTCAAGCAAAACACTAATGCATCTTTCAGCAGCTCTCTCCAATTTGATGGCACAGCGACCAATTGCTCGAACAGCCTTTCTTACAAAATCCACATCAACTTCAGTAGCATACTCCTTAAATTCTAACAAAACCTGCAAACAGTATGATATAAAAAATAAAAAACTAACAAACAGAACTTTACATATTCAGCTAGATTGGCTCAACTAAATAGTGATGCAGCAATGCACCAAATGCACATATGTGAATCTCAAAAATATGAAAGATCACAGGACAAATTGCTTTTTCAATAAAAGAGGATATTCTGTTCACATGAATAAACTACCAACATAACATATCATCTAAAATATAAAGCATAAAATTGTTTGATGGCCCATAGTGTGAGTCTCATCCATATGAAAGGACAACTGGATACAAAAATATAAAATGCTCACTACAACAGAAATTAACTCCAACCATGAAATAAATATGGGATGCGGAGGAAAATAGGAACTGACAATACACACAAGCAATACCTGGTCTATATTTCGGTCTGAAGCAAGTTTGATCATAATTTCTAACTTTTCCATTTTTACATAGATGGGATCATTGTACTTGCAGAAAAAAACCTGCACATAGAATATACACTCCATAAGCATTCCATCTTCCCAAAAATAATAGAAAAGTTCTTCAATAACGCCCAAGGGTTTTGTGACACCAACAAGTTCACAATACAATATTCAAATCAAACTACCTTAATTTCATGAGCAAGAATTGTCGGTCTTCTTTGTACTATAAGATTGATATTCCGCAGTGCTACATATTGTATCTCAGGTTCTGCAGAGAGTAATGTCACAAGAGGAGGGGCCATTTTTTTGCACAGATTCCGAACCACATCAGTACTGGTGATAAGCTCCATTTGCAGAAGGATCATCTAATGGTCAATATTAGTAGTTAGTAAACCAAGACAACATTATCAACAAAGACATGAGGTAAAGTGAAAAGGTATAAAAGGAAAAAATCACCTTAACAGCAGACAGAACAACTGCACAATTGGCATGCTGTAAGCGAGGAGTAACTCTTTCCACTATATTCTCAGCTTCACGAGCATCAGCTGCCTTGTATCTAGAAAGAGCATCTAATATGAAAACTTGACCCCATCTGGCGCGTTAAGAAAAGGTAACGTCAAGTTAACCAATATGTGATCATAGATCAACAACAAAAGAACAAGATGACAAATAAAATAAGTACCACATGAACAATCATAAAGGAAGGGAGTTTTCTAAAACGGGATCCAGTATTGTTTCCAGTTTTATTTGTGTTAGCAAATATACAAGAAACTTACTCTGTACATTCATTTAAAGCTGTGAGGAGCTTTGACAGAGTGTGACTAGAGATCTCAAAAATAGGTCTACTATTGTTTTCCTGAATTTCAGCAAGTGCTGCAACAGCGTTAGCAACAACCATTGGATTGTTATCAGATATCAAATCCTTCAGAGACTCCAAAAAACCCCTGTCCTCAACTAACTCTGCATTTATATCATAAAGTTTGGCAACACAAATAGCTGCTGTCTTACGAACATATGGATCGTCATCCTGTCAAAATATATCATAAAAAATATGAGTTACAAAAAGGACCAAAAAAAAAAACTTTGGCATTTTGTGAACAAGAGGAATTTTAAAATTTAACAATATTATATATGTGTGTGTGTAAGTTGGAACTGTGATGTGTACCTACCTTCAGGCATCTTTGAAGGGGATCGCACAGATATTCAGTAATTTTATCAACACGAATGCAGCCCATTGTACGTACAGCTAAGGCGCGGATCAAAGGATTTGGATCTTGTGAATCCTGTCAGAATTTATAAATGACAGGAAAGAAAAATGAATCAGATTCAAGAGTACAAATATTACAATATAATAGTAAGCTATCCTTTCAGATACACATCTCCTGGATAAACCAACACCATTGTATATGGATTTGGGAAGAATTTCAAAAGGTGGGATCATAAAAAATTGGTATAACAAGATGGTGGGGAGAGCAGGAACATATAGTCAAGAAACCCCAAAATGCCGAGAAATAAACAATGGTGAAGGATAACAAAATAAGTAATAAACAACAGAGCAAGAGGAAATAGCAGTTATTCCAGTTTTTTACCTTAACAAATGTATTCACAGCAAGTATTGCTAGGTCAGGCTGGCTCTTTGCATAATTTATCAGATATAAGTACACTAACTTTTTGAGCTCCAAATTTTCTGTTTGCATGCAATTCACTACGTCTGTGAACAATGATGAGACATCCTTCCCAACAGTCATTGCTGCAATAACTTTTTTGACAGCGTCTTTTCTTTTGTCCTGCAAAACATAGAACAAAAACATAAGTTTCACATTCCACATACTTTTTCACATTTATATCTGGCACATCAATACAAGAGGTCTTAGCAAAGAGGCAAGACAAAGAGTCCAAGAAAACATGCGTGAGAATTTAAAATGCCGATAACTGATCACCATACGGTGC
This sequence comes from Vigna radiata var. radiata, assembly GCF_000741045.1. NCBI lineage: Eukaryota > Viridiplantae > Streptophyta > Magnoliopsida > Fabales > Fabaceae > Vigna > Vigna radiata. The sequence goes on along the minus strand of NC_028361.1, from coordinate 1,436,204 downwards.
GTAAACTGAAGAAAATAAAAAAAATTACAGAAGAGACACGCGTGTAACAATATATCTAAAATGCCTCATAGGAGGTCAAATATTGAGCTGCATAAACAAAAGGGAAAAGTAAAATATGAAAAGATAATGCAGCAAATATAACAATGATGCATTAAACAAGTGCACTTATTAAGTGCGTGTCTAGTAGTACTAACTCATCAGGGAAAAAAAAATTGGAGTCAACAAGCCATTCGGTGTAACTCCGACATCTGATTCAACATGAAAATGAGGATATTAGTGTGTTGTAAAGACTGTTCCAAACACACTAAACAAGATAGGATTTAGGAATTAATGCTGTAGAGAAAAGGTTGAGGTAGCACCAATCGCATACAATTGGTACAACTTGGCCTTAGGTGGTTGGGCATGCGAGAAGAAGACCAATATAAGTCCTAGTAAGAAGAGAAAATCAAATAAAGAATGGTCCTATGGCAAGAGGTAGAGGAAGGCCGAGAAAAGTATAGGCAAAAGCAAAGCCACGGTGAAGGATTAAATGGTCAACAAGGTTTCGATAAACAAGATTCATGATAGAACTTTGCGACATCCTTTAACCCATATATCCAACAGCCAAATCCCACCTAGAAAAATAAGGCTTGGTTATTGTTGATATCATCACATGTGCTAACAAGCAAATTCCCAAAAACAAAATGAAAAATAGTCTAATTTTTTTCAGATTTCTTCTCTACTTTAGAGATCCCTATATGTAAACTGGAGTCCTAAACTTCAACTTCCAATGAATTGATGCTTCGCTACCATAGATCAACGAGTGAATGTTCAAACGAGAAATCGAGAGAGTATCAATATTTGTATAAATTGTCAAGTCATAATAGAGACGCGTGAAATTGCGCGGCGAAGATTGAAATAAGATCCAGAAACGACCATGAAATAGAAGTAGAAACGGAAAGGGGAACGATGAAAAGGAAGGAACCTTGTACTGAGAATTGAGCTCTTCCTTGAGCTCAGGGATTTCACCCTTCTTGGTGGTGGAGAAGTATTTGGAATCGTTCCTACTCATCTTCCCTTCTCTTTTGCGTGACCAATACTATTCTTCTTCCGCTTCCAATTTCTGATTTCTGATTTCCGATTCTGAACCGAAAAAACAACACCGCTACGCTTGGCTTGACCACGGAGGGAGAAAACACAGAACGGCGTCGTAGCAACTCGTTTCCCTGTAACGGGGGAAGACAAGTAACATACTCCTTCTAATGATCGTAAACTAACAACTGCTTTTCCTGTATTACGAGTATTCTTAATTTAATTAATTAAAAAAATTAAACATATTTTTAGTTTTGCCTTTTAAATTTTGATACAGTTTAATTTTAAATTTTAAAATTAAATAAATATTGTTCTCTTATTTAATTATATTTGATTATTTTTATATATTAAATAATTTGTATTTGAACAGTTTATATTATTTGAATGGTATTTAACACATAAAAAAACTAATTATTATTTTAAGAGAAATATATTTTTTTCAAAATTTATTATCAAATTTTGATATATAAATAAATTGTAATTTTACATCTAAATTTAAAAGACTACAAAAATGTTTAATTCATACAAAATTAAAATTTGTAAAAATACTTTTAAAAGTATAATGCAAAAATTTTAAACTAAAAACGATGAGATAAAATATTGAAGTAGGTAAAATTATGTTTTTATTTTTTTAATGTGAGAAATATAATACAAATTAAAAAATTTTAAAAATGGGAATGGAAGAAACAACCAGGGATGTGCGCAAAGCAAAATTCTAATAGGGTTGTCTATATTCTTACTCGTGCTCAAAACATGTTTTTGTTTCTTTTTGCACCTACCATTCATACTAATTGGAAAACGATAAAAGTATCGTCCGCATCATCATGTCACCTCTATTGTTGTCGTTACCTCCAACACCTTCAATTTTCGCATTGTTTGGAAGAAAGAAAAAAATGTTGTTCTTAAGGGTATTATGTACATTCTGAAAAAACTTATTCAAAAAATTGTTATAGAAACCAATTTTAGAACTCATCTCATTTGTTTTTGGAAAGTTTATTCTAAAAAGAATCATTTTATGATTTTGAGAAAGCGTCACAAAACTTATGTTCTTGAAAGTTCATTTTAAAAATACATTTCTTTTATTTTTGAAAACACGTTCTGTAAGTTATGTTATAGACATTTAAAAAAAAAAAAACTAGATAAGAAAGTAAAATGTAATCTAAAAGTCAAAAGTTAAATGACAATTTTAAAATTTATATATACTTGTAGATTATGGAGGTGCAATAGAAAAAGAGTTCAAATGTGGTTTGATATACCAAACCAATCACAATTTTGAGTGTTTCTTTTTGTACTTCCAAGTTTTCGTCTTATATTTCCAAATTTTTTTGTTAATGATAAAAGTATATGGATAAAAAAAATCTCTTTCTTCCATCCACTTTTATTCTTACATTTGCTTGTGTGCATCGGTTCATAGAAAAAGTCATTCCAAATAAGTTGGGATATTACATCATCTTGATGTTCATGAGGAGCATGATGTTATTGAGGAACACGATGATGTTTGTTTAGTAACACAAGGATATTGGTCAATAACAATATGAGGTAGGCGGATTTCTTAGATATCTGCATGATACATCATTATTGATAAGATATGTTAATCATGTCGCATATGTGTTATGGCAAGGGCAGGTAATAGTTGAATTTTTTTTTATTTTGATGGTTAATGAGTTATTTGAACTTTTTATCCAATTGTTTTATCTATGGTCGAAGGGAGATCATGTTAGTCTCCTATGAGAACAGATTTGGAACATATCATTTGGTTGTTCAAGATTTTGTATTGAATTTTAGTTTGATGTCTCTATGTGATATTTATTACAATTATGCCTATAAAGGTTTGATATTGACGTTTGTTGAAAGATGACATATAGAGACAAACAGTTTCTATGTCTTAATTGGTGAGAAAATTGTTACACTGGATGATGTTCAAATTAAATCTTATACTTTGAAGTGACTCAGTGTGCTATGATCGACTTATTGGGTGTTGATCACGCGAGGGATACATTTGACCTCAGACGTAGTCCTCAAGTTAGGTTGAGTTGGTTAAGAGAGGTATACAACAATTATTGTAAGAACTACCAGTGGGAGTGCACTACACGGGTTTACTTGTTGCATCTAGTTGCATGCATTATTTTTACAAATAAGAGCGCCACTTTGATCCGTGTATCCTATTTCCCCTTCTTCGGAGACTTAAAGTCACGTGGCACATATGCTTGGGGAGTTGTTGCACTAACCCACTTATACGAGCAGCTTTGAGATGTCAACTCTGTTGAGACAAGACAGTTAGTTGGATATATGACTCTTTTACAAACATATATCTTGCACTTTGATTTCCTTTGTTATTTTATCATTGATCAACCTTTAATTAATTTTTTATAGAGTTGGAGTTATGACCACTTCCCTGTGTTGGGAATGAGGCCTTTAATACCTACTTACGATAAAGATAAACCTCGTGTCGCATGTGGGGGTGACAAGAAGACAAATTTCCAACCTACTTGAGTCCATGACACATTTGGATGGCTTGACATATGATGAGGTGATACGAACCTCATGAATCACAATGGATTAATCGTCTACATCTAATCATCAATATGTTTTATGGTTGTACTAAAGTAGGTGTGATTGTACATTGACATTTACCTGAATCCATGTTAAGGCAATTTAGACATGAGCGGCCAATCTCGTGGTCGTCAAACGTTGTATGAGAGGATGACATAACAACCATTGATGATTGTTGGTTGTGCTTTATTAAGCACGTGTGTGTGAATGTTACATAGGCGTCATCTTCATTTGCATGTGTGGAGGAACATCTTCAGTGGTTCAAAAAGATATCCCATCCCTATGTTATTCTTGTTGTTGAGGACGACCGATCCAATCTTGTACCTCGACTTCAACGACATATCCCATATGACATTCCAATTTGTAGGAGATCAAAGCCATAATCTGGTGTGTTGGTATGTGATTGTACAATGCTCATGTGTTTATGCTATTAAAAAATGTTAATTAATTTGTTGGACCGTGAATGCAAAGATTTATCAAACACATGATGAAAATATTACAGACGATGATTAATTGTTGTGATGTCAACAAGGACATTGTAGCTTGGGACCATACAAATGATGCATTACAGATAACTCGTGCGACGTGTGAAAAACATGCATCCAACAATGAAGGAGGTTGAAATGTATGCAACAAACATTCACCATCGTTTGGGTAGCAACGTCTTTTATTATATATTTGGTTGTTTTGAACTTTTTAACAACTTTGTGTATATACAATTAAACAACTTTATATTTTCATTTATACATATGTTCATATTACACAAATATTAATCTTGAAACAAGTCTGCATATATGGTATTAACACTTATAAACTCTACAAATGTTTACATCCTACTTATATAAAAAGATTACCATGCTTGTACCTTGGGATAACAATGTGTAAATTATATGATATGGGTAAAGGATAACCTTCACCTAGGTGAACCTGTAAATATAAAGTTAATAAATGAAACTTATTTTACAATGAATAAAAGAATAATAACATTATTTGTACATGTCATGTCACAAAATTTATCCACATCACCTTGACAGTTAAGTAAAAACTCAACCATGTTAACTAAACGACAGGGGTCAAATTATTTCAATTTTCCAATTTTAGATACTTAATTGGCAAAAAATAAAAGACGATGATGTAACTGGAACAAAAACACGAAAATAAAAACCTCCGAATAAATTTAACCTTCATAAAATAAAAACAAAGATTGCTTACCGTATACGTAATCAGATAACCACGAAAAATGTTGAATGTTATGAACTTTGTTAATTAATCAGTGATGGTATTATAATTAAATTTAAATATATTTTTCGACTTAAATTTTAAAATTAAAATTTGTTTAATTATATTATTTTTAAATCATTTTAACTAGTTAGCTGAATTATTTAGTTTTATTTATATTCAAAAACGACATTTTAAATTACCATTTAAAATGTATTTATTAATGTTTTAATTTAAATATTAATATATAATGTGTTCAATATTACTAAATTAAAAGAATTATATTTATTATTTTTTAAAATTTGATGAATAAAATATATTAAAATTTAAGATATAAATAAATTTGAATATTTTCATCAAACTTAATAGTATGAAAAGTGTGATAATTAAAAAAAAAGGTTGATGTTTTTTGTCACTGTCACATGGGGCAGAAGTCATGGTCTAATCAGTTTTTGTTTTTTAGATGTAGGACACACTTAATTTTTAGCACGTGTTATATTAATTAAAAACTTAATAAGATTCCCGTATCGAGAAAACACATTGGGAAAAGGAAAAAAAATAAGCCAAATATTAAAATATTTATTTATTTATTTAGTGAATGAATGAATTGCTATTGAAGTCAACAGGTTTCAATTTGGTTGCCCCATGAACACAGTTCATAAATGTACGGTCACGATCATTCCTTTTACCAACCTTCCTCTTCAATTACTGCACCCATTCCAAAAAACAAACTCATTCAAGTAATTTGAATTATGAAATATGAAATATAAAATATAAAATATTTTATTCTTTTATTGAATTGTATTAGAAAGATATAAAAACTCTTCAAATTATAAATTTAATATTTAAGTTGTAAAAATGATATTACAAAATAAAAATCAACATTTATTTGATGGAAAATATGAATAATGAGTTGGTTGGTTTTGCTTCGTGCTTCTGCGAGCAAACACAGCTGGAATTAGCGGATTCCAGCTGGTACTGTACGGATCAAATATGCAGCTACCGTCGCCGTTTCTGTCTTTTCTTTATTTTTTTTCATAATTTTTTTTTATATTAAAAAAATGCACCTGCATCTAGTTATTACGAATTATGCAATTAATTATAAATAAAATGGTTGGTATATTTTTTATAGAGATTGGTTAGTTATCTACATGTGAAAAACTTAATTGTAAAAATTAAAAAATATATTATGCAATGATTCGCTATAAAAAAATTCTTAAATGGTTACGAAAATAAATAAAATGAGTTGGTTGAAGTGGTGAAACTGGTGCAATGCCAAGCGAAGAGTAGGACCCACAATCAAATTTAGAAAATTACAGTCTTGCCCTTTTGAACGTTCAACCAGGATCATTTTCTTAATTTGCGTGTGTTGGATTTGCAGCTGGTTGTGTGCAAGATTACCAAGATATCCTTTGTCTTTTCACTTTTGGGTTCGAATGTTTGTTTTAAATAAGAATAAAGAACTATTTTTTTTTTACATAACTCTATTTTAAATAAGAATAAAGAACTAGTTTTTTTTATTAGTGGTATCCCAATATAACTTATATTATAACATTTTGTTAGTTTTAATAAATAAATATATTTAATTTTAGTTTAGATAAATCTAGGATTATCTCATAGATAAGCATAATCTACTATATTTCAATAAAAATCATATAATTATCAATATATATGTAAATTAAAATAGGTCTTTTAAGAATAATGTTACTTTTTTCAAAAATTTAAATTTTTATATTAAACTTGTATAAAAAGACTTTTATCATCTGAATATTGTTAAAAGATTAAAGAATTTAAGGCTGTCAATTAATAAAAAAATGGAAAAGAAAAACTAATTAAGAGGAAGTACAATATATTGAGTAATAAAGACAGAAGTAAGTTATATTGAGTCCATTTTTTTTTTATATTTATGTGTTGTGTTTTATTAAGTTTAAAAATACACTAATATTAATATATTAAATTATCTCAATGTATTTTAAAATATTAAAATCAGTAATTATTAATTTATTTTAATGATACAACAATTCAATGAAATTTTCAAATTCGACATATCTTATGTTCATCTTCTAAATTAATTTTTATGATTCTTCAATTGGTTAAGACTGTATTTTTCATGTCTTTCTAGTTCTTCTTAGCTAGGACTGTATTTTTGTTTTATTTTTCTTATATACTATATACAAACCTATTTTATCAAACTGAGCTCTCTAGAATTATGAAAAATATGATTATCTTGACTTTAGGATATATCTAAATAAGAAAGCATGAAAACAAAAAGTTATTAAGAATATGGTCAACTGATAAATTTCTAATAAAATTAATCTGGATAAAAATATATAAACACTGCAAAATAAAATATTCAATAAATTTAAACATAATTATATATTTAAACTACTACTAATAATATCGTTACAGAAGTGAATAATGTCATAAATGGTAAATAAAACACAAGACAATATCTTTAACTAATCTGTATAAAATTTGTCTGTATCATTTAAGTATTTGTTTTGATAAAAATTTCAAACTAAAATCTGTGTTGGACGATAATATAACCATTATTAAGAGGTTGGTAACTTAAAAAGAGAAAGAAGAACTAAAATTAAAAAATACAAATACAAAACAGTTAGTATTGCTATGGTAAAACTTTTCCAGTACCAATCAATTATGTAAATTAGTTTTTCAAAAATAATAGATACATAAAAAATATAAACTCTCTATATATTCAAAAATGAATAATGATATTTTAACAACATTTATTTATCAATATTTTAATTCTGTTTACGTTTCTTTTATGATTAATCTTGAAATAATTTTATATCAATGACATAATAATATGTAAATGTTAAAATGTTTTCAAACAAACATTGTCAAATATCATAATTCTATTTTTAATTTGAATGCACATATAAATTAAAAAAAATCCATGGATTAATTATACAAGTTTTGGTGAATAAAAAAAGTCTGGAAGTATTTTTGGCTGTTTGCGTAAATTATTTAATTTATTCTATTTTTCTTAATCATTGTTAAGAATATTAAGAAAGAGTATTGCTTGAGTTAGGGGTGTAATACATAATGACAAAAGAATAAAATGGAAAATAAAGAGTATTTATTTGAATAGGGTGAAAAAAAAAAAGAAAAAGAGAAAAAGAAGAGCAAAGTCAAAGTTGTCATTAACCTCAAAATCTGTCATAAACGGTAAAAAGATCGTGAAGAGATACCGTGACAAATCCGAAATATCGGAAGGAGTTGGAGGGCAAATCTGTCTTTACGCAGACCTTATAAAAGTTTCTATATCGGTTCTCCTTCCATTCCAGCGCATCCTAATTCCAAACCACTGCTTACCCAGCCGCCGTCTCTCTCTCACTCTCTCAATTTCTCTCAAGGGCCTTTTCCGGCGCCTTTCGCCGGAGAACAACCGCGTCTCCAATCGCCGGAGACTTGGAGGGCTTCGCCGGAGAGCAATCGTATCTGCGGACGGCGGTTCGTAAGAGTTTGGTTTCGTGCATGTTGAAACGGCGGCGTTTGGTGGTGGTGGTGAGCAATCGGGAGAGAGTGGGGTAGGATGTAGTTTGGTTGATCAGGGGAGATGGGGAGAGTGGTCGTGGGGGTGGCGGTGACGGTGGCTGTGGCGACGTGTGCGGTTGCGGCGGTGGTGGTGGGGCGGAGAGTGAAAAGCCGGAGGAAGTGGAAGAAAGTGGCCAATGTGGTGAGGGAACTGGAGGAAGGGTGCGACACTAGGGTTGGTAGGTTAAGGCAAGTGGTGGATGCCATGGCCGTGGAGATGCACGCCGGGTTGGCATCTGAAGGTGGCTCAAAGCTCAAAATGCTTCTCACATTCGTCGATAATCTCCCAAATGGGTAATGATTTTTTTCTTCTTTTCCTTCGTTAGGTTCCGATTGCATTGCACCTTTCCTGTCCTTAACTGTGCCATTAAGAGTCTTCTTTTCCTGGGAAGTCAATGTGCCTTTCCCCTTCTTTGGTCATTGCTTTATTTTTTTTCAGCATTTTCTTATTTTTGTCTTTTACGTCATTCCGTGTGTGTAGTTGTCGTCTAATTACATCAAGATACTGTTTATTTCTGCTTTCACTCTTATGATTTGTGCATATTTTCTACCCACGTGCATTTATATCTGTTGCATTATATATTGTTTTCAAATATGCCGATGGCGTTCTTTTTATGTTCTTGATTTGATATGATGGAACTTTTAAGTTTTTTAAATAACATTTCGAATGCTTTTTAGAATATTTTTAGTAGAAATCAATGATATGACAATCCGTGATTCATGACTGGTTAACAGTACTGTCATCGTATTTTAATTAAAATCCTCTTTGAACTGGGGTTTCTGCTGAACTTTAACTTTTGCAACATCCAATGCATTGCCCGTTTGTAGCGTACGTTTAGAGAATTCCATGTTATGCACATGATCTGTGTCAACACTCAAGATTGAGTTACAGAATCAAAATGTTGGACTGCCATCGTTTCTATATCTGTTTTGGGCGTTCCACACGATCGCACACGATGCCTGAGCATACTTTTTTTTTTGGAATGACGAGTGGTATTTGTTAAATTAATTTGATTCTATAATTTTGTCTTCGCATTGATACGTTCAGTTCAATATGAATGTGATGTATTTATATATTTATATATTTTTCTACTTCTATTATCAGGACCGAGAAAGGAACATATTATGCACTTCATCTCGGGGGTACAAATTTTAGGGTTTTGCGGGTTCAATTAAGTGGTCAACCAACTTCAGACTTGGATAATGAAGTAGAACGACAACCCATTCCCCAAAATGTAATGACCAGCACAAGCGAGGTGACTTGATCAAAACACTAAAATTTTGGACTTATGTGGTGTTTGCTTGGTCTTTTAACACAGTAGAGGTTGACTGATTTTGCTGCCTGCAGGACCTCTTTGATTTTATTGCATCTTCATTGAAGGATTTCATTGCCAAAGAAGGAGATGGTTCGAATATTTCACAGGGCAGAAGAGAACTTGGATTTACATTCTCCTTTCCTGTGAAGCAAATGTCTGTTTCCTCTGGCATTTTAATCAAATGGACGAAAGGGTTTTCCATTGTAGACATGGTTAGTCAAGTGACTTTAAAGAGGTTTTTTGGGGAATTGAAAAAACTTGTACTCCTAGGGTATATTGTGCTATATGGAAAATTCTTGTATCATGATTCCTCATAGAGCTGATCACTAACTTTAATGGTACCTCTTCTATGTTTGAGAGAAAAATCATGATTTTGAACAGGGTAATAATTTGTTTAGTTTTATACTTTATATAAAAAGTTATCTATAAGCCAAGTGCATTTAGTTAGTTGTGTCTTTAATATAATTCTTGTTCGGTTATCTTTTATACAGATCTCATTGCAGCCTTTTAACTGTATAGACCAAATTAGTTTTTTATTTTTTTATTTTTTTAAATGGCTTTTTGTGCTTTCCCCTTTAAGAGTTACAAAATGGAAGTAAAGAACCTTCTCAATTTGCAGAATTCTAATAACAGCAGTGTTTAAATATCATGACCACGTTATATTAAGAACAACTGTGTGTTGTCAGGTAGGAAGAGATGTTGCAGCATGTTTGCAAGAAGCCTTGATACGGAATGGCCTAGATGTTCGGGTAGCTGCCTTGGTAAGGAAGTACTTTCTTTTAACCCCCAGTTATATTTGTATCCTCCAACTCCAGAATGTTGCCAAGAACAATGTCTGATAATTACATAACTTGGTATGATGTCTGTTTAATGAATTGCTACTTTTCCAAGGTCATTTTTGCAGATAATTCTACGTAATTTTGAATGAAGGATAAATGGTGGTAGTTTGACTGACATTTGTTTTCATTAAGAAACTATGTTGCATTTTTTATTGTTGTGAAATTGTTTTTTTAATGCACTGTAATTTTGTGGAGAACGTGCTGCCTTGGTGTTGTGCATTATAAATAAGTTATGTTTTATTTATGATTATTATTATCACTATGGGAAACATGATTTCATGTTCATGTTCAACAGGTTAATGACACTGTTGGAACATTAGCAGTCGGGCATTATCACGATCCAGATACAGTTGCTGCAATTATAATTGGTACTGGTACAAATGCCTGTTATTTGGAACGAGTTGATGCTATTATCAAGTGCCAAGGTCTTCTTATGTCATCTGGCCGCATGGTATTGCTTTGTCCTGTTTTCACTTCTGTCTTTTGTTTCTCATGAAATTTCAGCAAGTTTAACTCTTCTGGTTTTTAGGTTGTCAACATGGAATGGGGGAACTTTTGGTCATCTCACTTGCCAAGAACATCGTATGACATTGATTTGGATGCTGCTAGTCCTAATCCAAATGATCAGGTGAGGTTCTGCATCGGATGACTTCTGTTGTTTGATTCGTCATGACTAAAATGTTGGAGATTTGGATACAGGGTTTTGAGAAAATGATATCTGGAATGTATCTTGGTGATTTAGTGAGGAGAGTCATTCTCAGGATGACATTAGAGTCCGATATGTTTGGACCTATTTCTCCAAAGCTTTCAATGCCTTTCATACTGAGGTGAGTACTGAGTTTTCTGTTTGTTGAATGTATTATCCATTAATTTGTTTTAATGTCTGGTTTTTATTGTAATGGTTCAATTCCATTTTTGATTTTGATTGCCATTGATCAATTTCAATGTCTTAGAGATGGTTGATAATTTATCTGGAAAGTGAATTTGCTGTATATTTATCAAGTGAACATAGAATGATTTATTTGATCCTGACTTGATCGCCTGATGCAAACTTTTCGCGCCATTTCTGAAATGGTGTGCATATTGGCAAGCCTTACCCATTCTCCTTCATATCTCTTGAACTAAAAACTGTTACCTGATGGGAAATTCAGGACTCCTTTGATGGCTGCCATGCATGAGGATAACACGCCTGACTTGAGAGAAGTAGCAAGAATTCTTAATGATATATTTGAGGTAAAGAAGCGGCGCACCTTATATGTTTTGGCCTTGCCTGCTGTAGTTTAATACTAATTTTTTTGTTGTATTTGGGTGTCTGTCTCAGATCCCTGATGTTCCTTTGAAGGCAAGAAAAATAGTGGTGAAGGTGTGTGATGTGGTGACTCGTAGAGCTGCTCGATTGGCGGCTGCTGGTATTGTTGGTATCTTGAAAAAGATTGGTAGGGACGGGAGTGGTGGCATCACAGGTGGACGGAGTAGAAGTGATATGAAAATGAAAAGAACAGTGGTGGCAATTGAAGGGGGATTGTATTCTAAATATACATTGTTTAGGGAGTACTTGCGTGATGCTCTAAATGAAATATTGGGGGAAGATATTGCCAAACACGTCATTCTAAAGGTCACCGAAGATGGATCTGGCATTGGGGCCGCACTGCTTGCTGCCTCCTATTCATCCTAAACTGTGGATAAAGGGGGTTACTTACACCGCCATAAATATATATATAATTTGTTTTATATATATATATATATATATATATATATATATATATATATATATATATATATATATATATATATATATTTATATATATGTACATATATATATATATATTATATATATATATATATATATTATATATATATAGGCACACACACACGTATAGCCATGTAAATCAGAATTTGTTCTCCATATTTTAAATATCTCTGTATAAAGGAAGGTTTCGTCTATTCTTTGACCAAGTTATCTTCATTTATATGATTATTAATTTTTTAACGCCTTACTAGGAAGGAGTGATATCTTTTGAGATTGAAGTTTGCTTATTATGTCTTGTTTTCTTGTTAAAAAGTAATTAAATCTGAATGCTTTTTCAGTTACCTACCTATTGACTAGCCTACAATGATCTTGTCGATGACAAACCCAACAATTAACGTTGTTGTGATAATTTTATAATATTAAAATGGTTATTCGTACGTCCACTTGTTTCAAGTTTATTTAAATAAATAATTTAGATCACAATCTTTCTGAATTTCTCCTTCTCTTTCCACTTGATGAAGTAATGACTTGTATTTGAGGATTCTTTTTCGTGTATGAAATAGTTTACAACTAATACACAAATTTAAATTATTTTAAGCTTTAATTTATTTATGATATGTTATATGGGTATGTAATAATTAAATCATTCAATTTTTATATTTTAAAATTTTAGTTTTATGTTATTTTTATTTAAGAAATAACAATTATAGTATTTTAAAATAAAAACAATGAAAGAAAATGTCGTTTTATTAAAATTTAAAAGGGATATTAATTCTGAGTGGCCTATTTTAAAAGTGGTAAAAATCAACTATGAAAAGAGAGCTATTAATGTCATTTACTATATAAGATATTTTAGTTTATGAAATTATTAAAATTAAAAAAAATCCATTAGAAAAGTGGTTAATTTTTTTTTAAAAAAATATCACTTAAAACATATTTTTTATTAAAGACAATTTTGAATGTCCATTAGAAAAGTGATAATTAAAGACAAAATTGAAAAAAAAAAATCCACTAAAATAGATAACTTTTTATTATTTTTTAAATTATAAAAGTAAATATCGACATTATTTATTTATTTTGTAACTACTATCTTTGTTATATGTATTAATTTTAATTTAAAAAAGTAATTATGTTAAAAAACAGTCAAATAATTTTAAAAATTTAAATTTTAAAAAATAGTGAAATATAAATTATTCATTTCGATAATTTTTTTATAAGAATTATTTACAGTTTATTAATATATGTTTTTGTTTTAGTAATTAAAAATGATTTTATAGTTCAATAAAAATTTTAGTGTAATAAAAAGAAAAGTGAGGAAAAATAGTAGACATATTTTCTGTTTTACACAAGGTTCAATTTTACTACTTAAATAACTTTTTCTTTTAATTAGAATTTGAATAATTATCTTACTTTTTTACACTTTAAGTAAGTGTTAATTTAAATTTGACCTTTTTCTTTCAATTTATTTTCTAAGTAACCGTCTTTTTAAACTAAAATAATTATATTATCAATTTTATTTTGATTACTAATTTATATTTATTCGTTTTTAAAATTAAAATAATTATTTTATTTAAATTCAACTATTTTTTAAAATTAAATTAATTATCTAGAAAAGAAATCACATTTCACTCGTTTATTGTATAATAACAATCTTGTTATCATAGTTCTTTGAGTTTCACGTCCTTCACAATAAATGTCAAATGTTATTACTGAAATTTGTCAAAATGAAATATATTCAATAATGAGATCTTATTGTTCAAAATGATGTTAGTTCGAACTTAATAGGAGTGGATCATCTTCAAAGACTTAAGTAAATAATGATTATAAAATAATAAAATATATTATTAAGTAAAAAATATATTAATAATTGAAATATACACATGTATTTATAAGTAATATTTCTCACTATTTCAAGAATAATCATATTTTAATATAGATAAATATATCAAATATATTTTTAATATCCTCTTGAACCAAAAATAAAAAGGAAAAAATAACAGTTATCGTATATTAAAGTGACGCAAAACCGCTACTCGGCTTTAGGAAGTTGTATTTTGGTGTGCAATGGCGCCCAAAGGTAAAACCGATGCAGCCGCCGCCGCTGACAATGGCAGAAAAAGAAGACGCTATCTTCCTCATAACGTATGTGTTATCGTCTCTTCTCTTATGTAGTTTTTGCATTTTGAAGTTTGTCTTATTTTGTGACTGAGTTTTGTTTTCGTGAGTTTTTCCAGAAAGCAGTGAAGAAGGGTTCGTATCCTCTGCGGCCTGGCGTGCAAGGCTTTTTCATCACTTGCGACGGCGGAAGGGAACACCAAGCCTCTCGAGAAGCTCTCAATATTCTTGATTCTGTATGATATACATTTATATTTTCATCTTTCCTTTTCCTTTCTCGTCATCAGTGTTCCAATTTTGCAATTGAAACTGTCTAAATACCTTTAAGAATTTAAACACATATTTATGAGTAGTGGTTTTTGAACATGAGTTTTGATACCGATACCGATTAAGTTTTAGTTTTCCTATTTGTTCAAATGCAAATTTCCATTAGACCGAGGGTTTTATTTCTGTTGTTAGTTTATTTTATCATTTGTAGAACCTAGACACTGTATGGTTGTTCTCATCACTTTGACCCTGGCTGGTTAACCTGAGTTGTTTTAGGTGCTCTCTGATTGTTTGTTTATTCCGAGCACAACATTCAAACACGTGACCTTACTAAAGGCGATGTTTAGGCTTTAATTATATTTTGTATTGAAGTGGACACTATTTTTGGTTTCTTTTTCTTTGTGAAACTGTATCATGCTTTCTGTTTTTTATCATGCAGTTTTATGAAGAGCTAGTTGGCGGGGAACATTCAAGTGTAAAGGAATTACCCAGCAAACCCTTAAATAAAAAAATCACGTTTGCAGATTCTGACTCTTCCAGTAGTGAGGATGATGATGATGATGATAATGTTGAGGAGGAGCAGCAGGAGGGGGATGAGGCAAAGGCCGACAAAAAGCCCAAATTGGATACTTTTAATGATGACAATGTTGGTCTTGATGGTGGAGCTGGTGGAGAATCAGATCCTTGTAAAGTTGATGAACCACACACTCAGGCATTAGATAAACATAGTGAGGGTAAAGGAGACATTGATAATATTAAGACTACAGAAGTGATAGCTGATGAACTACCAGCTGTGAAAGAGTGCAGCAAAACAAACGTGGAAGAGAAGTCTATTGATAAGTTAATTGAAGAAGAATTGAAAGAATTGGGAGACAAGAATAAGGTGACTTCATGAGACTAATGTTCTGTATAATATTTTATTCTGTCACTGAAAAACTTGGTTCACAGATTTTGTTTCTAATGTTTACTGGGTTCAGCCAATCATATTTTTGTGGCCTATGAGCACATGCACGTACTCGTGCAACTAATGCTGAGGTCTGTATCTGGCGCATTCTTACTTTTAGAAAATATCTTCTACTTTGATTTCTTATTTTACTTTTAATGAAGAAAAAACCACCTTATTTAAGTACCAGTTACTGTTCCAAAGAAAATAACTTTTATTGTTTTTGTTACTTTTGTGTAAACTTTTGGAAAAAATAAAAATGACATTTTTTTGTAATTAAAAATGTAAACACAAAAGATACTTTGGGGCTAAAACTGACTTCAAGAGTAGTATTATCTGGATATCTAAAGTAACCACTGCTCATGACTTTTTATCAAGTAGTATCAGGATCAGCTTTTATATTTTTCATTTTTCCTCGGTAGAGTTTATTTTTTGGGTGAAGAGAAGAGTAGATTAAAACTGTGGAGAGGTACTGTGCTCAATTCTTCAGTTCATTGTGTGTTGGAGTATTATTTGAGGGTACTGTGGCATACGTTTGACCCTGGGATTTGTTACAACTTTCAATTGTGAATTTGTGTTTTGCTAAGGTGATTTTTTTTTTTCAACAGAGACGGTTTGTCAAGCTTGATTCTGGTTGTAATGGTGTGGTATTTGTTCAAATGAGGAAGAAAGATGGAGATAGAAGCCCCAAGGATATAGTTCATCGGATAGTGACATCAGCAGCATCAACAAGGAAACATATGTCTAGGTATATTTGTTGTCTATGTCTATGTGTGTATATATAACATAAGCACAGAAAAACACCGATGCAATGTTGACTACTTTTAGGTTTATTTTGAGAATTTTGCCAATTGAAGTCTCATGTTACGCTTCAAAGGAGGAAATTTCAAAAGCAATGAAGCCTCTTGTGGAACAGTACTTCCCCGTGGAAACTCAAAATCCACACAAGGTACTGTGCTTGTATTACATTTTCTTTTGAACTTGCATTCCAAACTACACAAATGTTGCTATTGTAGATAATTTGAAATTAGTATAGCTGAGCTGGTACTTGGTATGTTGTACTCCATCTTACAATTCCTCTTTTATCCAATGCTCCTACTTCCTACACTCATTTATGTTTATTTTTGCAAGCTTGCAAAGCTAGCTTTACTGCCTTCAAAATTATTGAAACTCTACATAAACCAATTCTTATGTCTTTGTATAGAATTTATGCAAGATGAAATCTGGCACGGGCATTATGTTTACAACAGTGGTCTGCATAAGAGGAGTCTGCTTTCAAGCACTCTGGAAAAACTAATTTCCTTAGTGTAGATATACTCATTTGTGTACTATACTATATGTTGTCTACAAGATAAAAATGTTAACTAAGTTTATGCGCAATTCTTTCTATGGCTGGGTCCTTTTGTCTGCTGTACTGTCAGTACTTGACATGCCTTTTTGTATGTAGTTTGCTGTACTGTATGAGGCTCGGGCGAATACGGGTGTGGACAGGATGGAAATCATTGATGCTGTGGCAAAGTCAGTTCCTGGACCCCATAAAGTTGATCTAAAAAATCCTGACAAAACAATAGTAGTTGAAATTGCTAAGGTAAGAATGCCATGGTCAGTCTGGAGTTCAAGTGAAATTGTATGTCGTCGTGTCCGCTTATCTTGTGTACTCGTCACCTCATTTTTCTCTCCCTTAGCTTCAGCAATCTTGCGAAGTACTTGTCATGAAGCGCTACATTATTGTCCTACATTCTTGTTTTTCGAATTGACTGCTATTTTATTTAGTTGCTTAATTGCCCCATCAAAATTTCCTTTTAATGTTGCTGTTAAACCATTATTTAATGACTTTCTTGAAAAACTGTCTAAATTTGTCTATTTGGAAAATAAAGCTAATTTGATAAAAAAAAAAAATTACCTGTACCTTCACCAGTTCTCTAAACCACCAAGTTCTGGCTTCTGTCACTGCAGTTTTTCTGATTTTGCTTTGTTTTGTGTCACCTAAGAGCACTTGCATAGTTTGGACATGATACACCTCAAAAAGTTACAAATGCATTTCTTCTTTGAATGCTGAATTTTGTTCTGTAGTGCTGCAGTTCTCAGTCAGTAAACTTTTTTTTCTCAGTTTGGCATAGAACTAATGCATCATCCTCTTTCACTTGGCAGACTGTGTGCTTGATCGGGGTCATTGAGAAATACAAGGAGTTTTCCAAGTACAATCTGAGGCAGTTAACATCATAAATACTGAGTCTTCTAGTACCTCATGTGTTTGTTCCTATTGCAGCATTATAATTGTTTATCATATTTTGACTCACCCTTTTAACTTATGCTTTCTGGTTCAGTCATCGTTGTTACTTTTGTCATTTTGCCAGAGTGTTAAGATGAATCTTGCCGCTAGTTTTCGACTACTTAGTGTTAAAAGTTTTCGACTGCTTAGTGTTAAAAGTTTTCGACTGCTTAGTGTTAAAAGTTATCACTAACGAAACGAAAAATTATTATGCAGCAGTGATACCTTATAATAAATATTTATAGGTAACGGAAACTTGTACATTTACAACAGTTTTTTTTTTTTTTTAAATATTTTTTAAATTAAAGGGCAAGTTATTCAGAATTTTATTTTATGTTGGATTTTTATTAGAATTATGAAATTATAATTGATTTTATAGAGATTTTGTTTAAACTTATAATGTGGGGGAAACTTATTTGAATTTGATTTTTTTTGAAAAACTAATTTTATTTGTTTGAATATTTTATAAATAATTGTATGGATTATGTATTAAGTTTCAATTTTTATTTAAAATTATGTTTTAAAGAACAATTTGTAAATTTTTTTTATTTAAATAAAAATTATAAATAATAAAAGATATCTATGAATACTTGAGTATACTGTATACAATAATCGGATGAGATAATGGGTAGATTAACTATTATGTGCATAAAATAAATATTTTAGAATTTATCTATTTAGAGCTTAGATTGGATGACATGCTGTGATAAAATTTACTGTTACAAGACATGAATTTTGTAGACGTATATTGTTTACAAATAAAGAAATAAAAAAGTACTTATATAAGAAATTCTGACCACATTAAAATAAACTACTTACCCGTGTCTAGGAGTTTTTCACAAGTTATCCACCTAGGAAATTCTAAATAAAGACGATCTTCAAAAAGGAAAATGGACAGTTAGAATAAAGTAGTTTCAAACATATATACAAAAATTGCTTCCATTTCCCCCATAAAAGAGAATTCGAATTTCAGATTTTTAATGAAGTTTTATAATTTTTAAATGAGCCATATCATTTTAGTAAGCAGATTATTGATTATCTTTTTTCTCTTCTAAAATACATGCTTGAATATAACTTTATCCAAATGCATTGACACTATTACAGCTAGACTCCAGTGTATGAAAATGACCATTGTGTGTGAAATAACCAAGACAAATCCTATTAAAAAATGAAAGATTGAATTTAGAACATGTTTGAGACATAAGATGTGTATGACCACGAGAAATTTACACTCGTAACATTTCTAATTGGGTAGGGCTGATCATGAAACAAAATAATGGAACTAGCTATTACAATATGCTTTATGCTTCCTTCTCATCTTAGTAGATTAGTTGCATTATTTTCATTAACATTTTATGACAAAAGGGGGAAGGAAGCCAGTTTATCTGCTTAATTCTTAAAAGGTTTCATGAACTTTTCAAAGCTGTCAAAGCTTCCTTTGTCGCCGATGAGATAACAGCGTCTGAAGCATTTGGAAGATAATAATACTTCCCTGCATTATGAAGTTATTTTATGAATATAATGTTTTCGCCTATTGCAGAAACTAATAGATCCATTCGGTAAAATTGTAGTACACAAACCTTGGGCAACTCTAGCAATCTCCTTGGCGAAACCCGTTGACACAAACTTATTCTCAGTGTCAATGACAAGAAGAGACATTCCTGCCTTATATATCTTCCCAGCGACCTCAAGAATTTCATCCTTTATTAAAACAAAGTTAACAGTTAGTTCAGACTTGGACAAGTACGAGGAACTGAACATGTATGTGTGTACGTGTGTATGTGTATGTAAGTAAGTCCTGCCAATTCACACAGGTTTCAAAAGATCATGGGAGTAAAAGCATAGCGAACGATGCAAACTAACTATAATATTATTAGAAAGAGTATTACTTGAACTTTAATATAATTGGCTTCTTCAATGCAATTTGTTTATTATTAAAATGTTTTAAATTTTTTGTTGTCAGAAAATGGCTTCCATGTGCCACTGGGATTTGTCATGATGGTACCCACATGCCTTATCCTTAATGGGGATGCATGTTCATTTTGACGACCCCTCCCCCATCTACCCCTTTCCTTAAGCCCAACTGCTTAACCCTCATGAATCTAACTCGTCATCAATCCCACCAATGGGGAGTCCAGAAAACTTTCTCAGTGAGACCAAAAAATAATTTACAATAATTTCACAAAAGTAAAATATTACAAAGTGTTACAAAGTGCATATCTCATTGAAAAAGAAATATAAAATAATTTAGTTTGCATATCATGTTATTATGTTTGAGCTTTACCACGATTGGAATATCAGGGTAAAATATAAATTTTAATGGGGAAATATTTTTTTTTTTTCATATAAAAAAATCTCGTGGGGAGAATAAAAAGCATAATATGAATCCGCCCATGCCCACCACACACAAAAATGACAAAACAGAATATGCCAGTTAAGGTTTGTCATTTGAAAATAATTACAAGTCCAATTCCAAAGCTTAACCATACCTTCAATTCTTGAGCGGAAGGTTTTGGTGCATCAGAAGCAGCAGCTGCTTCAGGGTCAGTTGACCTTTTCAACGATATATTGGCTCTTCCATCAGTGATTGCAACAATCATTACACGTCCAACGTCGCCACTTTTCTCCGCATTTAGTCCAACCCTAACAGCCTAAATATTTTTCATAAATAAGAATTAATAAAATATAAAAAAAAAAGTTAATTAAATCCGATTAAAATGTGATACAAGAAAGTCCTTCTGACACAAGAAAGATGAAACTAGCATAAGAAGGAATTTTATATGAAATTAAATAAAGAATTCTAAATCAGAGAACCCTACACCACCAACGATCAAAACTAACATTATCCATTGTCATTTTCATATACTGGAAACCTCTTTTGGCTTAAAAATGTCAATAGATGGAAATCATTTAAAACATTGAGAGCAGTTTTAGAGTAATTTAAATAGAAATACATGGTTCTATAATTATGACAGTGGTAAAACCTCTGTTCGTTCAAAACTTTGAATATAATAAAATTGACATGAAAAAATCTGCATACAGTTGTTAGACCATGGGCAAGTGGGGACCCTCCACCGCATGGAAGCCTCTCAAGACGTTTCCTTGCCATTGCAATTGATCTAGAAGGTGGCAAGAGAACTTCAGCTGCATCTCCACGGAATGGAATTATAGACACCTATTTAACAAGAGCAATAATTATTTGAAAAAAGATTATTTAGACAGCATCATAAAATGAGTCGTGCTTTCTGTTTACTCCAGCATATCATCAATTAAAACTTTTGTATGTTTAATTTAGCAGCATGTGATAAATGACGTGAGAAAATCAAATTTATTGTTCCATTCTAACAGTGATTCTGATTCAAGGATTTGCAATGGAACCAATATGCAAATCACGGTGGTATCTGTAACCAGAGCTATGCACAGGTTAACACTGAACAAGTACCAACGCACACACTAGTTCTTTCATTACGTGAGTGCCTTTTCTTTCAAACTACTAGTTCTGTCTTCAGTATGAGAATTCATTCGTTAACACTACGTTTTGGATTGGTATATGTAATTTCTGAAAATAATATTGATTCCTTTTCAATTATAAATAAATTCATAGAGGTTAAAAATTTACATGACCTAAGCACCTGATCCCTGCTTGTATAACTCTCAGCCAAAAGCTTCAGTGCTGCACCTTTTGCATTCTGCATTCTGTTCAATGCCATGCTTCCACTTGCATCAACCACAAATATCACCTGCCGTGATTATTAAGATGTTTTAAAAGAAAATGCATAAAAGCTTATCATAAACAAGTTCAATATTTCTTTAGTGACCGCTTTCATAGCAAACATCACAGCAGACTACCTTAGTGATTTAAATTATATTCCGTAGCTAGTCAGACAAGCTTTTGATATTAAATCAATTCCTCTGGCCGAATACAGATAAAAAAATCAGATACTAATCATATTGACAGTAGAACTTTAATTAAGCATGATTTTAATCCCTGACAAAGGACTAAAACCGCACCTTTTTTTAGTAACTGACAGTAAGAACTTTAATTAAGCATGATTTTAGTCCCTGATGTAGGACCAAAATCAACATTTTGAAGAAACAAAAAACATTTTTATCCTTCTTTATATTTAGATTTCAAATTAATTATTGTGAATAGAAATCCCGAATGAGAAGTCATGTACCAATGCTCCTGCTTTCCTTGCCATTCTCTTTGCCCTCATGTCAGTTTTCTCCACAAATACTTTTCTACTGTTTCCCGAGTCTTTTGCCCTTCGCAATTTTTGATAAGGTGCAGCAGCTCTGAGGGTTGCATCAACAGCTAACCTCTTTACAGGGCCCTGCATACAGTAACGGGATTTGTTGGGTGAAAAAGCACATCCAATAACGATGGCAATTAAAGATTACTAGTCAATGAGCATCCCGATAGTTAAATTTGAAAGCAGTGATAAAAATGCAAGTGCATACACAGATAAAAACATTCAAGTAGATAACTGAACAGTGTTTATCAAAATTCCATAGACAATCTTTCAACAGCAAACAAGTATATTTGATGCTATCTATTTTGATTATAGGACAAGCAAATGGAGTTAGAAGTACCAACCTTTGGAAGCATTGGTTTGATGTATCGACCTCTATCCTCTGAAAATATAACATTTTTTGCCCTGCCAGCCCTCCCTCGGCGCCTCTGTGCTTGTTGGGCAAAGAAAAGAAGTTTTTCATCTACCAAGCCCCCTTCAGCATCAAAGATAAACTCCTCAGGTAATTGTTCTTGCTGCTGTTCATTCTCTTCATCCTTGTCATCCTGAATTTTACAAGTACATGAAGGTGGACGTTAAAACTTAATAACATAAAGAACATTGCTCTTGAATTTAGGTTGCACCTAACTAAACCCCACTAGCTAGCTTCGTAAGGTGAGAATTGCCAATTCATTAATAATCTTTACTCCAGCTTGGTATATAGTCGATGTTAGATCTCAAGGCACTCCCCTCACACTCAGAATGGACATCTGGATCATAGAGACAGTGGGACTTATTTGTTTTACATTGCACTAAGAAAGTTGTGGGGCTAGGATTGATAAAGGAAAACCGTGCTAAGTACATTTTCTGGACAGTTGAGGGTAACAATATCAAATCTATGATAGGTTATGACATCACCTTGATTCAGGTTGAGCTTAATTTAACCCCAAAAGTTAACTCATGGAGGGGAGATTGCCCAAGCCTTTACGGCCTCAATTTTGGCCAGAACTTTAATTGATATAGGACCCATAATTTTGTTCATAAAATCTTATGCAAATAAGTCCATATACAAACATTAATTTTAAAATAAAGGAAATCATAAGGTCACAACTTGACTAGGATAATATTCTCCAGTAAATGGACCAAAATCTATTACTTTCAAAAAGGAATTGTCTTTAAAAAAGTCAATTAACTTGAATGATGGTTTAACTCAACCTCTTG
The DNA here is from genome assembly GCF_000741045.1 of Vigna radiata var. radiata. Classification (NCBI taxonomy): domain Eukaryota; kingdom Viridiplantae; phylum Streptophyta; class Magnoliopsida; order Fabales; family Fabaceae; genus Vigna; species Vigna radiata. The sequence continues at coordinate 1,412,849 of NC_028361.1, read as the reverse complement.
ATCTTCCTCTTCATTTTGTTCTTCGGCGGATTCTTGATTTTGTGGAGGGGGCGGAGGAGGAGGAGGCTGATTTTGTTGATCTGGTGGGCTCTCAGTAACAACTGACCGGGGCAGAATGACCAATTCTACCTGTATCAGAGAATGTATGATAAACAATTTACTGTATAGATTCTTTATTATTTTCAAAGAAGTAAAACAACATTCTCTACCGATTATTTTACAAGATGTACCTACCTAAGAACAATTTATTACTGGTTATAAATGCATACATAAAGAGAGCATGAATATGATCAAGTTAGTATACAACAATAAGTTTTCGTAAAAGTTCTCTCACACACACAAAGCATTAAAGCTAAATTCTAAAGCTAGGATAACACACTAACCCTAAGCATCTCCTTCCAAAATAATGAAAAACTACTGAAATTATGTTAGAGAATATTGAATAACTTTCCTTAGTCCTTTTCATGGGGAATTGCAGATCATATTGTTAGATTACACCATTTTTTGAAATCAGAAAATTTGGGGAACAACCAATCTGTTTTCAGTCAACTTTATTGTCTAGTTTCACTCTATTTATACCATTACACACACTTAAATCAATACTCAAATCCCACTTTCCCCTGTTTTCAATACCAAAAAAAAGGAATTATGAAAACTACCAAGAAGGATGTTACCATGTGCCAAAGACCTATTAGCAATATCAGCACAAAGATAGTCTGATTCATGTAGTTGATAATTTTATAGTAGCATTAAATTCTTTCAAAACTTCTCTATCATGGTTCCAATTCATAGAAACACAATTAAGCTTGACAACAGAAAGCCCATGGTACGAAAATAAACACAAACGAATCCTTAGTCAGAATCAGAAAATATAAACAAATCCTCAGTGATGCTAACACCCCTGTGCCAAAGCATCAACGTGTACTTTTAAAACGTTAATCTTACTAGTAAAGTCAAACCATGCTCCTTTTGGCAAGTGTAAATTAAGGAAATTCTTTTGTAAACTTTACTTATCATAGGGACATGTATGTCCTCAACAATTAGCAGGAAATATCTAGCCACAAATCATATTTTATTGAAAGAAATTAATACACGAGTGAAATTTAATTTGTGTTCTATCAATGTAAAAAAAAAAGTATGGTCAAGCAATATGAAATCATGGTAAATATGACTTTGAAAGTAGCTATGTTAAAGTCCAAAACTCTATTCATGACAATTTGTGATTGGATGATAGTCTCCTCAACAATGTTAGTGCATGGACATTTTTTTCTTAAATGAATATGTGGCTGACTTTTATATTTTAAGTGCAAAACGAGGCGAAAATATTGACCCTAATTGATAAAGGGTATAGGTATCCTCACAAAAAGGAAAGGTGGTGGAGAAAACACCATAATTCAAATTCAAACTAACAACTTAATTGGTTATGCTCCTAGAGAAGGCTGTAAGAACTGTAAAGCCAACAGACCAAGGTGTAACTGATGTACAAAAATCTCGTACTCAAGTTTCAATGGAAACTTACAGCTTTTTTTAGGTCATCCACATAAACCTTTTCACGTCCCTCCAGAGCAGCTAAGCACTTTGCAACACGGGCAGCAAATAGCTCAGCTCTATGTCCCTGTTGTTCATAACAAGTATTCAATATATCAATCAACATGAAAACTATTTGCAAACTGGCTTGATCCCCAAACAAGTGCAATGACTGATACACTACACATAACAAATTAATTGTTCATTTCTTTTCTCTTGAATAAAGTATTTGTAGAATGGGACAGTGTCATGTCACATCATTTTAGAAATTTTTTAACTCTCGCCTGGTATCACCAATTCAAAATTTTGGAATTATACATTGACCTAGGTCTTTTATACAACAACGTAGTTCTTCCGCTCTTGCTCTTACCTCTGGCAAGTATAATTTACATGCCCACTGTTATCACAAATATATGACATCAAATATACTCATGAATTAACGCCAAAACAATAAAACAGTTTAAGGGAAGGGTGGACTTCATTATGGGATAATAGACGAGCTATTTAATATCCTCAATTCAGCATTCAGTTTAATGAAGGGGAACAGAAAAGCAACACAGAATGTTTCTCTTAAAATTGAAATCCTTAATTGGCCCCAAGCATACAAAAAATTTCTTATGTTCCCATAATTTAAACTGTATGAATAACCTAAAAAATAGCCAGTAAAACTTTCAAAATTTTTATGAGATGATTATGAGCAAAATCATATGTTGAAAGCTATGATAGGGAGCATATCAAGAGAACTTTTATATGAAAGTGAGTAGAGTGAATCGTGGTTATTCAGTTAAATCATTAAAGATTAAAAGATAAAGCCATGTGACTTTTTTAAGAGTTAACGCGATCATTAACTTTTAGTCCTAACCAGTCAATATATGGTTGCATTGTACATCCAGATTAACTATTATCATTATGTCAGTTAAATCATTAAAAGATTAAAAGATAAAGCCATGTGACTTTTTTAAGAGTTAACGCGATCATTAACTTTTAGTCCTAACCAGTCAATATACGGTTGCATTGTACATCCAGATTAACTATTATCACTGTGTCATAATGTTTGTCCCATTTACTTTGATGGTTTGAAGGTTCACAAAAAAAAAAAATAATTTAATATTAATATAGCAAAAACCTGGAAGGATGTTTATCAATTAACAGAAGAATGAGGCAATCAGGAACTGATTTACATGATAGCACAGTAGAATCAATTGCCTCAGAATGGATGTAACTTCAGAATATCTCTCAGGTACATCTAATGTACCATACAAAAGGTTTTTCCTAAGTGTAGAAAGAATTGCAGAGAATTTACCTGGCAACCACCTCGTAAAGCTTCAATGACCAGGTATTTTAATTGTTCACTGCTAATAGTAACATCTTTTAGATACTCTCTGGCCAATATGATCTGCAGTAGAATATATTAAGCAGTTAATTAAACAAAGAATAAAAATTATAATAGCAAAGGGAGTGGAGACTAGACCAACATACATAATAAAATCAACAATGTAGTCATTGATGTACAATATCTCATGTGAGACTCAATGTATAACCATAGATTTATTATGCATTCCCCATATGAGGCCAAGATTTACTCACTTTGCTACCTCTTACTTAACATTAGGGTGTCTTTTGGAGCATAGGAGCCATTTCATTAGAATGTTTACTGGTGACAAATGGAAGAATTCTCATTTTGCAAATACAAGAGATGCAAGTTCAATTGAAGATGTGGTTTTATATAAAGAATGTTTGACGGGTGCATTTCCTATAATGCAGGTACTTATAATGGTAGATTCTTATGCGAAACCAGCCATTGGTTTCATCTACAAGGGACTGGATCAGGTCGAGGAAAAGATACAAAAAGAGTTTAATGATGACGAGAAAGGGAACTTTACTAATCTTCAAATTGAAATTTAATCTTTTAGATTATACCTTTTAGAATGAATTGAAACTGGACACTAATTCAAATTATTTTTCTGTCTTGGACTTGGTATTTTATAATTTGGTATTTTGTTTAGGCTACTTAGACTTAAGTAACTAGGTATTTCAGTTGTTTTGATTGTCACTCAGGAGTTATGGCTTGGTTGACATGCTTTCTTTCTTAGGGTTTCTGATGAACTTAAGTTTGATAAAGTATTTTAAAGCGTGGCATTGTGACTGAATTTTTTTTAATTATTTACTTGTATGAGTATATATCTCATAATTATGTAGGAGTAGGATACAATTTGTACTATGATCCCACGATTTATGATTTTGTGAGACCTTGACCATCCCAACGATAATCTTGATTTTGACTTTGCTGCCCAAAGGTAGTAGTTGTTTATCATAAGCCCCATTCATTTTATGAAATGAACCTATTTGTCATGTTTACAATTTTATAGGATAAGTTCCTTCTATACAGTAGCTTGTATAACAAAAAAAACTCAAGAAATTTGCTTCCTAAGTCAGTAGATTACAACCTTGTGCACATGGACATATGTGGATAACACAACATAAAAATTGGAAAGGCTATAGTATTGTAATAGAAATAGATCAGATCTAACTCAATTCAGATCAAGAGGAAGGATAATTACACGAGCCTTATAAGAAGTATTGACCATATTACCCAACTAGGATAAGAAGATCCTGAAGTTTGCAGGAGTGAACATTCAGAGCGTGAAAAATGTAAGATTATATATCCATAAGTGGTCAAACATTAAGACTTGATAAGCTAGCAAAATGGAGGAGAACTGCCCACCAGCCATATAAGAGTATTACAGCAACATTAATAGCCTACATGAGACATCTTAACAAATACTTTCTTTACTGTTTATGTTCAAGTTAGCAGACCAAAATTAAAAAGCTGTATGTTAGGATGAATGAGAGTGATTACAGGGGAAGAGAAATTGGGAGGATCAATTTCTGCTAGGAGAAAACTAGGCTCGGTTCAAGTCATTGACAACTTAATTTACAGTTAGTTAGTTAGAGATGATGCTAGGAGTGGGAGAAATGACAAGGAACAAATAGTAGGATGGAAATAATAGAGATGGGTTTGGATTTGGAGTAGATCTTGGCAAGAGAGAAAGAACTCGGATTTCCTCAGGTTGTGAGAGATGCCTATTTGTAACTCCTGTGTTTCCATTTCTCTCTTAATGCTGTAATCAACCTGATTCAGATTCAAGGAGATAAATATTCAGACAAATTTCTAGTCTTTTCTGTTTGTTCTTCCCCCTTTCTGATCAAGTTTTTATTATTTCCCTGGCAAACATACTTGGGTTTTTGCATTGTCGGTTTCCTCTTCGACCATCTCAAATACTTGGCTACTGTTCTCCTGAAACTCTGTAGCAATTCCAACAGCTGCAACACGGTTTTCAAAACTCATTGGAAGATCTGCACTGCAGAAGCGGTGCATAGTTAGAAATAAGAGAGATGATCAAAATTTTGACAATTCATTCCATTGAATATGTTTTCGTCAGGATTTTATTGCCCATTTAGTCTTTTCTATTCAAGATAACTTAAAAATCTTTTCAATGGGTCTTCTTTACCGAGTCCGATGCCAGAAATAGAGAGAAATGAAAAAAAATAAAAATATAAATAAATCAAGGAGCAAAGAGGGGACAGGAAATTGAGGCAGAAAACTCGTAAAAGAATTTCATCATTTGAGGATGGCTTCAGTGTGTACAGATGGTAACAGATGATGGTCTTATGATATTTTCAATCAAACTCTAAAAGTTGTTTATTTGGTATTTAACTAGGTGAAAAAATTCCTAATTTATTAAATGCTTTATCCAATTCTCCCCATCTCCACAGTCAACATCCTTTGAGAACCAGCGTAAACCTAAAAAGGTTTATTACAGCAGTACCTTAAATTAACCGCAATGCGATCTAGCAGGTGTTCACGAACAGCACCCTCATCTGGGTTATATGTGGCAATGAGAAGGGGCCTGCATGGGTGCTTGAAGCTGATCCCCTCTCTTTCAACAGTATTTACTCCTTCAGTCAAAACATTGAGGAGCAAATTACTGATACCCTCATCCAAAAGATTAATTTCATCAACATATAAAACACCTCTATGAGCTTCTGCAAGTAAGCCTGGCTGGAAAACAGTTGTGCCTGTTTTCACAGACTCCTCAACATCAACCGATCCAATCAGTCGGTCCTCTGTTACTCCAAGAGGAATCTGATGTAAAATGAACACATGATTTTTTTTCAATAGAAAAATAATTTCTGCAGGGACAGTAAAAAGAAAATGAACCTAGGTTGGCTGAACAAAATGAAATATATGCAAAGCTTATTTGCTGAATAGTACCTGAACAAAGGGAGACTTGACAATTTGAGTTTTAATATTTCCAGTAGAATCGTATTCCAGGCGTTCAGCAAGACCGTCTTCCCACCTACAAATATTAAGCCTCCTGATTTAAATTTAAAATAATGGAACAAAGGAAACAGAGGAATCCAAGATATTTTTAAGTCAAAGTCTCAGGGATAAAAACAAAAAAAGAGATCGCCTCATCCTGATCAGAAAGATGTTATGTCAATCAGGATTACCTAAGATCGATTTAATAAACTCTTCACCACAAAAGAGCGCAAAGCAACATTTCCTGTGGATTTACAATAGCTAGTTCTATCAATAGGGCTAAGTGGTATATCTCGAAGATGACAAGTGCAAATTTAGCCTGTCGACATACTATAAGAACCATAACAACGTTACAACATTATCAATTACGAATGACCAAATCATGCTCCACCGAAACAGTACAAACAAAATCACGCCATTAGATTAGAATAGTTGTCTTTGTGCGTTAGAATAGTCAAATTTTTTATCTTCTCAAAACTTGTAAAATTTTTCTTATAAGTGGAAGAAACAAGTGACCTTACTCTTCTGGGCACGATGGATCTGCATTGGCTATGGAACCTACTAATACTTCAATAGGAGGCAGTACTGCATGCAATCCACGTGCCATTACAGTTTTGGCAGTTCCTCGCTTTCCTGATATGGCAATTCCTCCAATCCCAGGGTCAGTTGCCCCAAGTAAAAGAGCAGTTTTTATAGCATCCTGAAGAACAAGTGGAACTTGTAAGATTCATCCTTCAATAAAAGAGAAAATTTGATTTTCATTTGCATATTTACTAATCAACTGTTAATTGAATTATAAAATACTCCAAAGATAAAGCCGGCACAATTTAGAGCTAACTATCCGACAATTTTCTCTCCGCTTCGATCACTTCTTGAAATAAAAAAACAAAATTCCATGAACAGACCACAAGTTTTAATAATCCAGCGTACTCAAGCTACATTTTCCTCTCTACGTAAAACGTTATAGTATAGTATACCTTTTAACTTTCCACAAACTAACCACAAGTTTAATCATCGTGTGCTTCCGTAACAAATTAACATTCATGAGGAAAATATGTAAAGCGCATTATACTCGGAAGGCAATGCCACATTGAATAGGATAAGCAAACACTTCTTAAATAAACACACGAGAGCAAACAAATAAATCAAATATCTAACTATAATTTCAACCAAGAAAGGAACATCGGAAGCAAAATACATGAAAAAAAGCAGAGATTATAAATTACTTGGCCTACAACAGCAGCGAGGGGGAAATATTGTCTTCCGTAACTTGTGTGGGGCTTCTCTGAGGTAACCAGAGTTCCATTTTCAGATTCAGCACGAACAATCGGAAAAAGTTTTCGAATGCGTTTCGTTGGAAACCTATTGCAGAGAGAGCGAGAGGTTTTGGATCTGAATGCAGCAAAGAGAGAGTGAGATTGAAGGTTGGGAAGATTAGCTGTTGTTGAAGCTGTGTATGCCAAAGCGAAACCCATTTCAGAGACTCTGCTTCATCAAATCACTTCTAACTTTCTTATTCAATCTTATCCCTTCCTCTTCTTCTCCTATTTTAATTTAATGGAATATAGATAATCATATTAATAAAGGACAGCAAAAACAATTATAATAGAAGGTATAAATAAAACCAAATTATAAAAAAAAAAAAATACGAAAAAGTATATTATGAAAAATAATATTCTTTTTCTTCAATCTTTGGCCATTGCAGTATATTATGAATAATCTCGCGTAAATTAAAAAATTAAAAAACTGTTTAACAGAAATTAGTTAGAAAGTTTTACAGAGTTAATATTAAAATAGTTAATACATACAATAAAATGGAAATTACAAAAACACTTTTTATAATGTTTGTAATTTTGGTTGAAGGAGAATGGTATTTTTGCATAAATGACATTTCTAATTAGCGAGTCAAAGGTCAAATTTTCAGCTAAATGGGGCTCAGGTATCTTTGGAGATACAATTAAAAATTGTTTGGCACGTGAGTATCACATGAATGACTTATAAAAAAAAATTATATTTGTGTATAATCAATTTATGAAAATATATTTTCAACAAATATAAATTTTTTACATTTACTTAACATTATTTCTTTTACTTTTTAATTTAAAAAATACAAAAACTATTTTTATTAATTATTTTATCTATATATAACATATTAAATAAATATAAAAATATATCATTTTATTCTATTTTTAATTTATATTTCACTAATCAATTATGATAATTGAAGTCTCCGAAGAAGTTGTGTATTTAGCTTTTAGAAAGATTTTAGAAAATTAGTATGATGTTATAATTGTTGATTAAAAGCTAAGATTTAAATTATATAAAATTGTATGTGTATGCGTATGCACTAATAATTGTTAAACTAGAAAATAATATACACAGACAATATTGAATAAAATGCAATAAAAAGACTGTTTTGTTGATTTAAATAAATATATATTTTTAAATATTTAATGAAATACTTTTATATGAAGTTAACTTTTTATTTTGATTATTTGTTCAAAGGAAGGGTACTAAGTTTCGTTAAAAGATGGATAATGATATTTTGACGATAAATTTTTGACAACATTTTAATATATATTATTATGTGATTAGTTTATGTTAGTGTTTACAATTATTATTATTGATTGTAGAATAATTTTAGACTAATCACAAAATAATACGTAAATAATGTTAAAATATTGTAAAAAAATATTGTGAAAAATATATATTATTAAGGTATAATGAGATGCATACACATCATAACTCCTTTATAGAAAAAGTTAAGAAAAGGTATTATAATTATTATTTGTAGAAAACTGAGTTTTTATATTTTCATTTAATTAAAAATATGTTTGTTAGTTTCTATAAATGTATGACAATGGTAAATAAAACAAAGTAAGATATTAGATAAAATATTTATGGTTGATAATATTTTTTTATAACATTTTTATATTATCTACGTGTTATTATGTGACTGGTCTAGGTTGATATTTATGATTATTATTTTTATCATGAAATAATTTTAGATCAATTACATAACGATAATGTAAAATGTTATTAAAAAATATTGTCAAAATATTATTATTATTCAATATTTATAAACTTTTTAAATGTTTGTTTTTGAGTAAAAGACTAAAAATAAGGCATTTAATACGTAACAGAAATGAGTATGGAGAGATAAAATCGTCTTCATAGCTTGTTAGCTATCTAAAAAGGATTTTTTTTTTTTTTTTTAACTTTCATAACATGATTATTTTTGCAATAGAAATGTAAGAATATGTGAGGAAAATATAATTTTGTAGAGGCTATGTTTACCAAAAAGATTCTTTAATAATTTTGGCCTAATGTTAACTTCTTTTTATTTTTTTAAAATTTAAAGAATGTTTTTTGTTACTTCATTGTATTTTTGTCATAATTTGTGGGTAGATACTGCATTTAAGATTTAGAAATTTTATATATAACGGAAAACCTTATTTTCAATTACTTTAATATTTAATTAATGGACTACAAACTTATGTCCATCAACACATGTATAATTTTTTTAGTTTGGATTGGGTATGAGGAAGAATTTCGACCAAGTATTATGTGTGGAATGCTAGATTAGATATTCATGACAAAAAAAAATACATGATGATAAAAATAAAATCTTTATCTAAATATTATATGAACAATATCTATGAGACACAATTTAAAGTGTTGTAATGATTATGTCTCCACCTAAACTCAATCAATTTATTATAAAAATAAATATATTGTAAAAACATATGTTGTGGGGAGCCTTGTTCCTCTATCACTAATGACAAATCATAATCTTCATTCATTGGTATATTTGATTTGGTTTCATAATCAATAATCTTGATGTTTGTTTTTTGAGATGATTATTTTTGTTTCTTCTATGACTTTTGCAACCATGTTGATCCTTAATTGAAATTGTCTCCAATAAACTTCCATTTTCAATCGATTTATTTTGTCACCAAATATTCAGCCAATTAGTTTATTTAAAATGTATTTATCACATGCAATTTCTATTCATTGAAGTGTGAGTAATGAATCATGAAAATCTAACACCAATGATGTAATATTATATACTAATGGTAGGAAAGAAAGTTAAAATCACTATATTTCTATATCTTGAAAAGGGAAACTAAAGAAATCACAAAACTTGAATGCTTGTTTAAAATGTTGAATGCTTAAAAGGATGTCTATTTATTTGGTGTTGGTGATGGTAAAATAACAAGTAAAGACAAATCAGTTTTAAACAGTCAAGAAATTATAAAAAAGAATCTTAAAAAAAAAAAATCATAGGTTTTCCATATTTTTTCTTGTTTAAATGAAACTGAAAATTCCTAACTTATTTAAGGCTTTTTAAATCCTAACATAAAAGTAGTCAAAGTTTGAGTTAAAAGTGACATATGAGTTCATTAACTTAATTACAATTTCCTAAATCATGATATTTTATTTTAAAATACCAGGAAGCAATTCAAAAAGTTATTTAACCTTTCTTAGTTAAGCTATTAAGAGAATTTTTAAGAAGATGCTATCAGATATTTTTGAGAATAAACCTCCCAATGCCTCAAAAAAATGACAAACACAAGGGCCATGTTTCTGTTTTCCCTATGTTGTTCTTTTTTCTGTTCCAATGAACTGTTATCATCTGATAAGATTATGCAGAAATTGTCGAAAGAGACACTTATGTCTGGGGCTATGGGATTTTCCAAATGGGGGAATGAGAATCAACCAAAGTCTGAATTTTGAGAAAATCAACATATGCTAAAGATGCAAATTGAAAAGGGAAAGAAATTTCAACACAAAATTTGAGCTAAAAATAAACTTATATTAGGTCTTACACAACAGATGCAGAGAAATTACAGTATAGGAATTAGTGAAGAACAAAATGAGCTCAGCACTAAACAATGGAATTGGATAATTGTTTCACTCTATCACACTTTTCCATTTTCCCATTTCTCTCTTCTGAATTGATCTTCATCATATATATTGGTAAAACTCTTTCATACAATTAGAAACAAAGAAAAGAAAAACTTATAAGAGAGAGACTCCATCTCCATCCATCACTACATCACTATTCTTCTTCTTACGATGCTTCAAGAATCTGTATTACCTTCTTGATCGCCAAGCTGTCACAGAAAACAAGGTTCTATCCTGCCAGTAAATGATCACACAGCCATTTTCCTCCCTCATTCTATATCCATTACAACCATAGTTCTCCAAGAACCTCATTGCCTGCGTCACACCCTGACGGCTTAAAGGCACGTTTGCAAAACCAGATGAATCGAGTCTCTGGATCCACTTATCCATCTTTTCATGCCTTTCCCTTCTTTCAGCTCCCTCACAGGCTACAATGTTCTTGATTTCCTCACCCAGAAGCATCTTCTCGATCTTCATTCTATCCAAGGATGCTCTGGAGACAGTGCATTCCAAACAATCAAACAATGCAGCATAAGAATTTAGAGATTCTAACAGCCTATCCATCAGGTTTGAACTGTTGTGGTTGAAGTCTTGCTCCGTTACAACCATGATCTTTGGTGATAACCCCCACAAGGCATTCAGAAAGCTCTCGGATTTCATTGATGTAGATGAAGACCCGGGTGAGGATGAGGCTGAGGCTGAATCTGGACTTGGACTATAACCGTGAACCATGTCCTTTTCAACCAAATCACAGCGTGTGTTTGGATGCATCTGCAGGATTTTCTGCAGTTGAATTGCATTTGAATTGTTTGACGGAAGAGGAGATCTTCTCCTGGAGGCATCGTCATCCAAGGCCAAAAGGGAGTGTAACTGCAGAATGGAACTGATTGCCAGTGCCTCCCCAGTTTTCACACGAAGTTTGTCAAAATCAAGATTTTCTATCTTGCTGACAACAGGGTTGAACTGGAATGGGATATCCAACTTTTCTGCCTCCTCAGTGAGTTTATGAGCCATCTGATCCAGAACCTCTTTCTGGTGATGCACCCCAGTAATTCTCAAATGAGGAGGTCCTTCAGGGCGTGCACTCAGAACACGGAAGAGGGCAACCCACTGTGCTGGGCCGGTCGCATTGAGATCAATTACATGCACCATTTTCTCCCCTTCCATGGCTTCAACAATAGCCTGATTTGTCAGAATATATGACATCTTCAAGAACGGAAAAAGCTCGAAAAAGAGCTTCTGAACAAGAATTCCTTCAGACACCATAGCTATTCTGGTGGAATTGAGTGCCTTATGGAGACCAGGCCATGTTTTCAGTATCCGATCAGCGAGTGCTTCGGTGAAATATGCAGCAACTCGCTGTATAGTATCCCCATCAGGCGAAGCAAGCTGGGAAATCTGCTCAAGCAACATGTTTGCATTTTCAAGATTACCACTAGCTACCTGATTGGCACAACCAATCAACAAATGGATCAAATACAAACCCCTTTCCTCAGATTTCAGTTCTCTAAGCCAAGGATAAGGAGATCCTATGCCAGGTGAAAGAGACATCATGGAAAAGAACTGAAGGGGCGAAGAAGTTACAGAAGATGACCCTTCTTCTTGAAACACTGATTCCATGAAACCAACCACACCAATCTTATATAGCCTTCAAAAAGGTGGTAAAATGGTAATAGTTATCAAGTGGCACACAGGTTTGATCAAACCTTCCCCGAGTATGAACAAAAACCTGAGTCTATGCGTTACAATGCAAGCGAAAAAATCGCCAGAAGTGAATTAAAGAGACTTTCCCGACTAATTTCAGGAAATATTTTCGGAGCAAAATAAGGAAACGGTAGAGAATCCTACAAAAACCACATTTTGATAATCGAACATGGAAAAGCGAAACGGCTGATGGGTTTTGCAATTGAAGAAGAAAGGAAAAGAAGCCCCCTGAAAATGACGAAGCTTGATGGTGTGAACATTCCGAAAAAGCAGAATAGCAGTGAATGAGTTAGTGGCGTGTTTGGTGTGAGAGTGAAATTGAAGAAGGTTTAACAGGAGCAGTAGCAGGAGATTGAAGGAGTGGTTCATGGGAAGAGAAGAGAAGAGAAGACAATGCGTGAAGGGGTTATTTTGTCTTTATTGTTTTGTTGTCGTTCAGTGGTTAGTGGAGTGTGGAATTGGTGAGAGTCTTGGTTCGGTTGTTTCTGTCTTTATGTTACAAAAACTGTCGTTTCTCTGTGTGGAAACTCTAGAAGGTGTGTTTGTTTGATCACTCAACCAAACTCAACACAGTCCAAAGGTTAAGATTTGTGTGTTGTGTTTAGAGTGGTGTGTTTGTCTTGACGTTGGATGGATAGGGAATCGTGGGTTTATAATATTCCCTAAGGTTGCAAGAATCCAAACATGCCTTAGCAAAGACAAACATTGGGCACAGATTTGTCTCCTAGTGGGGTGAGTGAGAAGGGCAAGAAAGTGTTGAAATGGTTCCAAGAAATGAGTTTTGTTTTATTTTGCATACAATTACAATGGCTAATATCTTATTCTATCAAAGACAAACAGACAAGGATGTTAAGGAAGACTCCAAAAGTAGATTGTTCATTTATCTCTATTTGTGGATTCTTAGGTGGCACTTCCAAACACGACCCAAACCCACCTACACTTCATTTTTTTCCTTGCAAATTACCAAACCCCATTAACACGCCACCTCGTTTTCTCCTTATGTGCCGTCTAATCAAAATCAAAATATTTTTGTTACAAATTATCATACCAGGGAATAGTATAATATTTTATGACTTAATTTCAATTATCATATCAAGGAAAAGTAAATACTTTATGACTTAATTTCAGTTTTTTTTTTTCTTATGAATAATTCCTTGTACATATTTGTTCTATAGATAAGTAATATTACTTTATAAATAGTGATAAATAATGAAGTTATGTTATATTTATTGTTATTGAATGTATATTGGATTCTTGTTTTGTTGTTATTGAATTGTATATTGGTAATAAATTTATAAATAGTAATAAATAATGAAGTTATGTTGTATTTATTGTTATTGAATGTATATTGGATTCTTGTTTTATTGTTATTGAATTGTATATTAGTAATAAATAATGAAGTTATGTTATATTTATTGTTATTGAATTCTATTAGGATTCTTGTTTTATTGTTATTGAATGTATATTGGATTCTTGTGTTGTGCTACATTATACTTCTTGTTCTCAATTTATATAGTGTGAAATTATCTATAACATCATAACAAATGTGACACTTTAAGATTTGATACACTTCATTTAAATTTTTTATACTAATTATAAAACTTAATATAATTGTACACTTGCTTTAATAAACAAGTAAAATCACTTTATAAATAATAATAAAGATATCTCGCATTTATTATGATAAAGTTATGTTATATTCATTGTTATGAAGTTATAATAGATTTATTATACTCCAATCATATATCATATTTATGTTGAAGCAAGTGATGGAGAACATCAAATCAGATATGGCTTGATTGAATAAGTATACAAATATAATACTTTTTAATTCATCTTCTATAAATCACATATTTATAATCTAAATTTAATATGGATTTTCATCTATAACTTTGTTGAATTATAATTTAACCTAGTATTACACACTTATTCTAGGATAAAAAAAATAAAATTATAATTGTTGTCCTTTTTTATTTACTTTTTACTTTGTGAGTATTCTCATTAATTATTCTCATATGAATATTTATCTAGTTAATTATAGTTTTTTTTCATTATCATACTTATTATTATCTTAATAAATGATATATGATTTTACAAAAGTTTACAAGTAACATACCAAAACTTTTATATTGAGACACATTGTTAGACTCCAAAAACATGCATAAAGATTTATTAATCAATAACTTATAGATACCATTATTGTAAGAACCTCCTTTTCTCTTTCTCCTCTCTTTTATTTTCTTTTCATTTAATGGGTATATTTGGTTTGTTGATGATTGGTTTATGATAAGATGTGATATTGATGTTATTGTGATGATGAAAGCTATGTTGATGTTGTGAATTGACTAAATTGTTAAAGGTGCAATGAGCTATCAAAGTTATGAATTTGTGTAGTTAAAAATAGAGGTTTGATAGGCAAATTTGAAAGATGAGAGTTGGAGTTGTATATATGGTATTTCAGATATTGTTTTATGTAATTTGAAACTTGTTAGAGATGTCTTTTGATTTAAAATATGAGACAAAACAAAGGAGTAATTAATTGGGAAAATTTTGTAGTGTTTTTAATGTAAAAGTGGGGTTTTGAGTAGTGAGATTTCTAAAGTAAGGGGTTTAATTTGTTTTGGAGAGCTTCGAGCATGTTATTAGGCTAATTAGAACTTGGGTAGAGGTTCAAACTAGTGAAAATCTGTCATGAAGGTGAAAGTTGCATCTTAGGTTGATTTTAGTGCATTTTGGGGGTTTTGAGTTATTGAGTTAGTTTGGTACATCTAATTCCTATCCAAATGACCAATGCACTACTCTACTTTCATCTATAAACACATTTCATATCAATATTAGTGTTACATATTCTAAATTGATAATTTGAATATGTTTAAGATGCACCAAAACTAGAAAAATCAGGTTGCTGTCAAAAACTGATAATAATAATCGATTATCTCATTTGATAATCGATTATTCTAGTTAGAGAGTCATATTTTTTTCAAAGCTCTCCAAATAATTGATAATCGATTATTGTCGTCAGAAAATCATCCAAGACAGTTTTTGGTGGTTTTCGGGGTCCCGATATCATTTTTGGACGCTCTTTAGATCGTTTTAGGGGTTTTGGACCTATCCAGAACTATAGGTGATGGTTTCAAAGTTGTTTTCCTTGTCTAAGTATGAGTTTAAGGGGTATTGAGTAGTTTAGTGGTTCTTCTTGGACTGTTATTGTCTATTAATGTATATGGAATGGTTTCATGTGATTTTTGATGACTTGTTGGGTTGTTTGTGGTCTTTTGAAGTATAATTAATATTATATATATGTTTGTATGCAATGTAAAAGCGAAAGGTTATATGTATATGGTTTCATATGGTTTCATATGGATTCAAATGGATTCAAATGGTTCACGGTTGGTAAAATGGGTTCCACGGAGGAACTTCTTGGTGTTGGTTTCAAGTATGTTTAGAATGAATGCAGGAGCTCAGTCTTGGGGGTTATCCTGAAACTCCAATGGTCTTTCATTCTCACGTAGAGAGGATTGATCCATGTCATGAGGAGTAGCATGAGGTTTTAGTCTTGGGGGTTTCCAGTATGCTCCAAGGCCCGTAATAGACTAACCTCGTGAGTATGGTACGGTGAAACTCATTGGCAATGACTTTACAAAACAGTAGAATCCACCGCAAGTATACAACCCGCCATAGCTCGATAATTCGGACAGTCAAAGTCAGTGTACTGTCATGCATCAAGTGTTTTGTATTGGGTTGTACTACGTATGATTGTATGAATCGTGGTTGATAAATATAATGATTGTTCTTTTATTTAAAGTAGCTTATCCTATTGTTTGTACTTGTGTTTTGTATGTGTTGTGTTCTTTCTTTTGCAGTGATCATTTTGTGGGTGTGAGCAGAGGGAGATGATGTTTCCTTGGAGCAGGCGCTGGATGGAAGTGATGCAACTTTATAAATTAGTTAGATCTATAATGTATATAGTTTTGTACTAGAAGTTTGTATATAAAGTTTTAAATTCTATGGTTGTTTTGGATGACTGTAAAGTTTATACTTTATTTTATAGTCTATAACTGTTGTATCTTATTGATTATGTGACGATAATCGTTATATTTTAAAATGTTAGAATTCTTTGCTTATAAATGTCTTTATTTAGAATAGCATGAAGACAATATTTTACATCTTCTGAATTGTTATTTTGTCAAATTATAACAAAAATACCAATATTTCTATAATTAGACATATACACCAATGTAAAAAAATCTTTCTGGAATTACCATTAAAAATATAATTTAAAACTCAAATAAAATATTTTTATTAAGATCTTCTTATTAAATGTTTCTATTAACCTTTTAAAATAGTAATATAATATATAAAGACTATTTATCTCACATTTTAAAGAATTGTTATAGTTACTGTAAGACTTGTAATTACATAATATTATGTTTCTGATTACATAATACTATGTTTGTCTTCAATGCCAATTCGTTAATTATATTTGTTTTCACTGTAAACTTGCAAAATGCATTTACAAAGATTTGTAAGTGAACATACTTTTTGTGTATGCATAGTAAAATATTTCTTCACTTTTTGTCTTTCACCGTTACTCTTGCATGAAAACCTAAGTTTTGATATCAATTTTTAGAGATCACGAAGTATATGAACAATTACAAAACAAAAATAAAATAACAAAATCACAAATGACTTACGAAATTCAGTCAAAATGCCCTATGTCCACGTTTACACTAAATAATACTTTTAATTAATTAATTAGATTTACAATTTCATGAATATTTATAAAAATAGAGCAAATAAATGGGTTAGACCCAATAAACCTGTCTGACGTACTCAACATTTTAAGCTTATAAATAACTAACATGCTTGAAATTTTTTTGGAAGCTTTTGTCTAGCAAAAAAGTAGCTGCTAAAATAAGTCTAACAGTGTCAATCAAAAGAAGGAAAATGATAACATTGTTGTCTATAATTAAGAATTAATTTTTATTTGTTCATAGAAAAATAACTGCAAAAAAGATTAGCTCATTAAACATATATATTTTTTATTAAAAAATACTCATTACTTTTTCTTTTACCGAAAATATCATCTTTTTTGACAAATTAAAATAGGAAATAATGAATATTACCGTGGGAGTACTCAAAATTTCCTTACTTATTTTATATTAACTAACATATTCGTGTTAAATGTGTGATAAATGTATGATGAATTAGCCACTAGCGAGTTTGATTTTACTGCATAAGGGTATCTGAAACAGTGGCTGAAATTTTCAATAAAAATTATTTTAAAACAACAAATTGTTTAAGGTACTAGAAAATTTAACGTTCATAATTATTTTCAACGGTTTTTCTATTTCCACACTGAATAATGATACTTAAACAACATTTCTTTTCCAAAATTACTCCACAATCAATAATAATAATCATAAACACTACCATAAACCAATCACATAGATAATATTTAAATATTATCAAAAAAATATTGTCTAACTATCATTATTCTTCCTAATACTATTTTTAACGTTCACAGTTATTTTCAGCGGTTTTAAAACTTTCCGACAACTTTTTATGCGTGTTCTGACTAAAAATGGAAAAATTCAAATACTATTCAATCCCAAAACAAGTCTTTTCTTCTTCACTTGTGCATTATAATTAGAAAAAATACCTTTACAACTTTCATTCAAGCAGTAAAAACTTTTTCTTTGCCTAAAATGCTTTCCCGCAGATTCCTCAAGCAAAAATTATTTCTGAAATAACTTATTTCCTTAGAAAACAGCTGAAATTGTTTCAGCTGTCCCAAATTCGGTACATTATTCTGAATAAGAAAAAAGTACAGCATCTATATGTCAATGTAAATTAGATCTCTTCTTCAATTTGCACCAGAGTCCGTTTTTGGTATGGATGGTTGCCCCAGTAACTAGTTCCACCGATTCAGGGGTCCCCTTCAGTTCCACGTCAAAATTCTGGAGCAGCATAGTCAACGCTACAGTGGATTCCATCAAAGCAAATTGGTCTCCGACACATTTTCGTGGTCCGCCACCAAAAGGCAAGAAGGCAAAATCCGATATAATCTGATCAGGTAGACATTTGTTGTCAATGTTCAGGAATGAGCCAACACAAAGGAAAAAAGAAAAAGGAGCAGAAAGCAACCTCGTTCGGATACAAGGCTCCAGGACTTCGAGATGGATCAAAACCGGACCATCCTTCAATTTCTTCATTCTTGTTTTGCACAAGAAATCTCTCGGGTTCGAACTCATGAGGGCGATCCCAAAAATATGGAGATCTGTGGAGATTATATACCTGGATATAGGAATTCAAATATCAAGATTTTAAATATATGAAGTGAAATTCTGCAAAAGCAAAAATAACCAGACTGTTTGTTGCACTGATGTATTAGTGGTAAAACCAAGTTATGAGTACTCTTCATTTTTCTTTTTATAAGAAAAAGGATAGTATGGACATTTCAGGGGAAAATAGGTTACTCCAATATTAAAAAAGTATTAATGGCATGTCTTGGATCCCGAAGGCAATGCCCCCACCTACAGGATAGCCTATTTCCCCACGCAAAAAGTTACAAAGAAAAACTGTCACAACTGTGTGGGGAACTCCCACTCGATGCACTTCTCTTGGTTGTTAAGAAACTGCAAATTAATTGTTCCATAAAGGGAACCTGTCATGAACGTTGGGAAATTCTGGTCCTTAAAATCCATGCGTCTGTTCATAAAAGAAACAAGAAGCTACGTATGTTTGTACTCACAGAAATGAAGAGATCGGTCCCGGCAGGAATTGCATAACCATCTTTATCACCTTTGTACCCTCCTGGAGGCGAGACAAAAAGTTCATGGATACAATATCGCAAATGAAAACAACAAATAAAAATTAACTCAAAACTAACCAGACAAGAAAGAAACAGACACATTAGTCAATTATAGATCGTATAATATCAGCTACTGAAAACACAGATTCCTAGTAAGTAATAGTTTACAATAGTGCTTGAAGATGATGCATAGGAAGTCTGTTTGACCTCCTTCATTGACTAATTAAAATGAATTGACACTAAAAAGGTACACTATCACACAGTTACAGGTTCTCGTGTATGGTAAGATTATTGACCTCTCTAATTACTTTAAAGATGATTTCTAATTCTAAATATCTCTGGACTAACAATACGTCCTTTATCCTTCTTTATCACCTTCTACCATGCTTCATTTTCTAATTTGTTGAAAGTCATAGGTTATCATTATTGACTTTTTCTAATAATTATTTTAAAGGTAATACCTAAGATGATTTATAATTTATATGGTCATGAAACTCTAATTTAAAACTATTAAATGTAACTAAATATATGGTCCTTGACACATCTCTTTGCATTTGAAACATTTGCATATATACATGCTCCTTTGTTGTAATATATACAATGAATGTTATTTTGTATTCAGCACATATCTCAACAAAAACTATTTGACCTCAATCCAACGAAACTCATTCTCTTTGTATTTCTTTAGCCATCTTTACTAAGCTTCTTTTCTAGGTGTTCTTGATTCCTTTCACTCCAATTTTGGAAAGTAACCCCTCATGTCAATTCATTAGGAAATCCTTATTTCAGTTTCTGATTCATAATCCATCGACAGAAAGATCAACTTTGACAGTCTGTTTTTGGGAGAGAAGCAAATATCAAGCCCCTTATTGTTCACGTTCACCTCCACAGTAGCTCTATAACAAATATCAAGCCCTTCATAGCGTGTTAGTTTCTGTAAAGGGAACGTTGTATCTGTTTACTTAGCTTTGAACTGTTTCAGTCCCGCTAAATGTTTGAGAAAAAAAGGAAAAGATGCTGTGGAATTGTGTTTTTGTGGCTAGAGTGTAGTCCATTTGGCAAGAGTGCATGGCCAGAAATCTATTCCTCCTTATCCTTATACGGAATATGCTCGTTTTGTTCTGTTCCCTTGTTTCAAAAGCATAGAAAACTGATTAGCTCTTTCGAATTTATGCATTTTCTGCATTTTTCTTACCCATTTTCAGAGGATTTCTGAATTCTGGTTGTTCAGCAATGTATTATTTTTTACAACAATTACTTTCTGTATCTCTGTATTTATTCTATATTATGTTCTGTCATGCATGAGATTTCCAATCCACGTTGCCTGTCCTAATTGGGTGAAGTATATCAATTATGAAGTCCAAACAGTATACACGTTCAATCTTCATGACTACAATTCCCTAAAACGTTTGATAAGCACCTAATCACTTCGAAAACTACACAAAATCTATTAAGAAGGGAAGAACCAAGATCTTAAATACTCAAACTGAAAATCTCATTCTCCGCTATGTAGGATTCATGCACTCCATAATACCCAAGTTCCTATCAACATTCTATTATTTTCATGCCGTGTATTGATGGTTGGGATTTTAAACACACTAAGAAATTTAATACTCAATTTAAAATATTAGATACCAAGCAACAAAAACAATTAATGTAATTTGATTCCATTCCATCTTTATCAAATAGTTAGTAGTAATCAATACCTGGTAAAACGTCAGATTTGAGTGTTCGTCTTATTAGCAAAGGTGGTTGTGGATATAAACGGAGAGCCTCCACAATAATCAATCTAATATACCTGAAAGCATACAACGTATTTAACAAACTATTTTACTCTTGTTGCTTAGTTGGTACAGTAGAATGTGATATTCCCCCAAAACACCCTACAGTCAACTCTGATTGATTATAAAGCTCACATCATGAAAAAATAATTGAAAGTAATGACTTGTAATGTTTGTCTTTCATGTAGATTACATATTTTTCTCCCTTTTTGTTAGACGATAAAACTATTGCCAATTTTTTATAACTTTCGTTAATCTTTCTGAGTTAAATAATGGTCATCAAACAGGTTGCAGTGAATATAAAGGTGAATATGAAATAGGAACCCACTGCAGTTTTTTAAGTGATTCATAAGTTGGCCTCTCTGTACCCAGCACCAAATCTACCTCTGCTTGAGCCTTGTTCATTTTGCTAGGATTCTGTAATAAGGAAATTGGTAAAACATTAAGATGGTGTTGCACAAACAGGAATGTCTGAAAAAAATTCATGACAACCAACAACTGAAGTTATCATGGCACATTAAAGTACACTAGACAAACCTACTTGAGCTAGGAGGAAAACTGCCCACGTAAGAACTGCAGCCGTTGTTTCATGACCAGCCACAAGCATTGTCATTAAATCATCCCTCAACTGTCAAGACACAAAAAGAGTAAGC
Organism: Vigna radiata var. radiata; assembly: GCF_000741045.1. Taxonomy (NCBI): domain Eukaryota; kingdom Viridiplantae; phylum Streptophyta; class Magnoliopsida; order Fabales; family Fabaceae; genus Vigna; species Vigna radiata. The sequence goes on along the minus strand of NC_028361.1, from coordinate 1,391,138 downwards.
ACTGCCTACTTTGAACGACTACCTGAAATGAAACATATTGCCTACACACACAGCTTTTCCACTTATCCAAAGCATCCAAATTTCAGTCAGCATGGCTTTCTGTAAGCATGTTGGGTTAGGACTAGATATACCTGACGATCATCAACATCAGCTCCTCGCATATCAACCAAGAAACGCAAAAGACTTGCATCCTGTAAACTCCTATATTAATAAACTCAGTGGTATTTAAAGAACTCCAAGTTTTCAGGTAAGTATTCTGATAGTTTAACATAAGCTATTATCATTAAATCCATCAAGATAACACACCTTCAAATTTAAGTAATCTCTCTGCTGCAATTTCTCAACATCTGTCTCCTGCAAATAGAATGATTTCAAGACCATGTCATGTAAGTCAACATAACGTGACAGTCTAAGAAAGACTGATTCCTGCAATCAATCACAATATTCAATCATGGAACTAAAGTATCACTAACCTGTCGGCTTTCTTTTGCATTTTTAATAAGTTCGTCTAGACATGTATTGATGATCTTTAGGTCATGATGAAACTTTCTTTGCCTTGGGACTATCCACCTTGCCAATGGAATTTTCCAATATGGAATGTAGAAAGTGGATCTGTGTTCAGCTTCAAAAAGAGTTCCGTAGACTGCCTATACAAGACTTAAAAGCAGAGAGTATGTGAGCTCTCCTAACCAATGGTTAGAGAAGCAAATAAAAAATTATGGTCTTGACACCATATTCCAATAAGACCTACAATCGAGACTTGCAGTTCAAGACAAACTATGATTAAATAAAAAAGCAGTTTATTACTGACAAGATGAGAAGCTTTAAAGAAATGTAAGGTGTATTGTCTACTTATATTATTGATGATAAGTCCTATTATTTTTTACCCCGCACAAATCTCTCAACATGTAACACACAAGAGATTGAATTTCAATAAATTAGTAAACTAACTACGTAGCTAACCACTTTTGAGGAGGCAAAATATTCGAAAGAAAATTATCATGTCTACTTCCATTTACAATCAATCCAAAATCGCCGTATATTTGGAATGCATAACCTTTCAGACAAACCTTAATAACAGGAGATTCTTTGGTGACAGAACCAAAATCATAGTTGAACACACCAAGACCAATAATATCAAGAGCCAAACTAGAAAACTCTGCCTCAAGATCCAATTCAGCTGACTTAGGTCCACCATAACTGTCTCCTTCGAGAAGCTTATTAACCTTCAATATTGTTCTTTCTGAACAAGCTGTGAATATTTTGACCATAGCTTCCAAGTAGGAGTTATGGAAAGCCGGAGCAATGACTGCATATTTTAGAAATACAAAGTGAAGAAAAAAAAATAATATTTGGTTAATTCATGAAATCCTTTAACATTATTACAACCACAGCAAAGACAACCTATAGAAACCACTAATGATTTTAAAGTTCTTCATTCTCATAAGTTGTAACTGATTTCTGGTATTAATTTGGTTAATTACTGCAGTCCATAAAAATTGGAATAATGAACTCCATCTATTGATTTGACAATGATATTTGACAACACAATTGGGAGAACACTTAGGCACCGAAAGATGACTGTTTGAGGTTCTTCATCAGTTCTAATGGCAAAACACTTCAAGACATTATCATAAAAGATATTTTCTAGGACAATCATAAGCAACTTTTAAAAATTAAACTATAGGTCAGGGAAATATCATCAGCAGTTCCAAATTAAAAGGTTAATGGATATTTCATTCGATTTTTAGTAAAAGGTATTTCACTTTATTTACCTTGTCATAGACCCAGTAAAGAAAGATGGTTGTATTTGGCCCTCAACACCCAACATAAAACTTGACCTACCAAACATGGATGTCTTGGAAGTGCTTACCAAGGGCACATCAAAGATTGTTCCTAATTGAATGTTTTTAGCGGATGATCTAATTTTGATTATTTAACACTTGAGCTTTAGACGCAAGCTTTGGAAATAAAGGGTTTCTACTCAAGTAGGAATGAGGCAAAAATGAATTGCAACCTTTTGCAAGACAAGAGGAATATGACTTTAAAGTTTAAATGGAAGATGCCATAACACAAGTATCTAGCAAGCTCAAAGGAAAGTTTTATCACGCTATACATTCAATTATACTCCATAGAGTGAATGTTGTACATTAAAGGGACAAGAGAAAATGGAGGATACAAAATCTTCTATAAGATATCAAGATAAAATGAAAGAGAATAAATCAGCTCAAACAAGCATCCAAGTCTCTTTTCAAATCTATCATTTGAAAGTCCAAGAGTAAAGACAAGAAAACCATAAAGAGGCTACAAAAACAAGCCTGTCTCATAAAATGTGCTCTGGAATTGCTCTCGAAGACTAATAAATCAAACCTTAATAAAAAGAACCTAGTGTAGAAGCCCCTTTTATTTTTTATACCTTCTACATCCTAAATCTTCATGAACAGAGAAAAAGACTTGTAAACTGTACAAAGGATCAGATGCAGAGTCAAGGACATGAAAAGGGACGAAAATGACAAAGATATTAAATATAGTTTGTACACCTCTTCTCCTTTGCTTCCAAGTATCAAGGTCTGCTGGTATGAGTCCTTTGCCCATTATTGGTTCTAGGATATCAGCGAGTACTCCCTAGGTTTTTAATTAGCAAGCAGATGTAGAAATTAGAGACATTTTGAAGATGAAGTTGAAGTAAAATAAAATATAGACACTATTCAATGAAATAGGCACGTAGATTTGCCAGGAAACCAACATATTCAAACTTACAATCTACAGCTAGAACATGTTTTACATTTAGCTACATTTTAGTGGGTAGCCCACTGGTCACAAAGTATTTCACAAAGGAATACATTTACTTTAACAGGATTTAGTTACTGCATTTATTTATTTTATTATTCTAAAAAATAATGTACCAACTTCCATTGTTACAAGGCTCCTCGACCTGCTCAGTAAGGACCATATGAACTTAGCCTATAAATTTCAGAAGCATGCATAAATCTAATGAAGGTTAAGCAGGGGTAGAGCAATTTATCCTGAAAATTACAGAAGCTTGGTGTCACTTTCATAAAACTAATGATGGGTAAGCAGGGAAGGAGTTAATTAGCCTGTTAACTTTTGAAGTTCAATGTCACTTTCATAAAACTGATGAGGGTACGCATGGAGGGGTTAATTTTCCTGTTAATTTCATAAGCTTAATTATCATTTTCATAAAACTATGAGAAGTCAGCAAAGGAGGAGTTAAATATATCATGAAGGTTCTTAGTTAGAAAGAGGGTGGAGGGCAGAAGGAAGCTGGTTCAAGGATAAAGAGTTGTAGTTTTGTAGCAGGAAACTGCAGTTGAAAAGTCGAGAAGCTGGACAGTTTATAACTAGATAAAATGTAGGTCATTAAGTGTAAAACCATATTCTTCACAAATTAAAACCTGTTTCATTTAGCTATCAAATATCATTGAAAACTTTCCGGTGTTTTCTATTTCATATACTGAAAACAATAGAGGAGCTTAATTAACTCCTCTTCATAATTATACATTTATAGGGCTAAATAGCTAATCAGAACAAAGAAATACAACACACACCCAACTCAGACTTCACTAATTAACTAGCTCATACACAGAGCTGAGTGCATATGGTTTTAAGTATTCTAACACATATTTATCTGGTACATGTGAACATAAGATTAATTTAGGGTAAATATGCTGAGCACTGAACTCCGCCGCTCTTCATTTCATTCCAGTTTTGAGATACCCAAAATAACATTTGGTCCTTTTCAGGTTCAAACTTCATGAGTAAAGATCCACAGAGGAATAATTCACTTAATACAAAATTCACACTTTTCTGTTCCAAAGCATGTCACAGACAAACAATCTATCTGAAAATGGACTGAACCAAGTGTAACAAAATTCAAGTGAGAGCTGAGACCATACCTTGTCATAAGAAAATGCATTTTCTCGCAGAATATGTCTAGCAACTATGGGATCTGATACAACAACAAATGATTTTGGTCCAAAGGCAAGTTTGTACACTCCGCCGTGCTGTGCCAGGTTCAAAATAATATCCTCAGATGATAATTAAAATATGATTGACTGAGTAAAGGAAACTATGATGGAAAAAGTAAAACAAACAATTTGAGCCATTTTATGAACAAACTACATATTCTCTTGATTAACTATAGGTATAGGAGCGTTGAAGTAAAAATACCAACACCTGAAAGTCAAAAATTAAAACAAATACATCCAAAGATGAAAACAAAAATGATAAGCCAAAATGAAGAAAAAATATCACACAAACAACTTATATAAAGTAGGACACGAGAATTGATGATCGATAAAAGGGTAAGTACCTCCAAGAACCAATCATATAGTGAGAAAAAGAGAGGTCGATCAAACAGATCTGTTACTGCCCCTTCAGCTATGGGCATAGACCCTATACTTCCACCACTTAAAAAGTCTGTGAGGAGGTTACTTGCATTGTCAAGGATATTTCTACTTGGTTTCTTCTTATCGGTATTAATCGATTGGCATCTACATTCAACACAAGCATGGCTTATACACAGAGTAATAACATACGATATGCTCCTACCAAGCTCTGAACATAAAATTAATACGAATAAAAAAAAAGTCAAACAAATCAAAACATTAGATTATTTATTTAGTTGCTGAAACAGTTTAACTTCCAAGTACAAGCACATTCATATTTACTCGAACAAAAGGAATCCGAAACAACTCATTGACAGCTAACAGGAAGAGAAATCAATATATGAGCTAGGACAAGAGTGTCTGAGTTTCATTTTAGTCAAAATTAGGTAAACGTGTGTTGGAGTTCACGTTGACGAGTAGGCGACAGTGGATAAAATACTTGAATGAAAGTACTCAGCTAGCATAATTATATATTTGTTGATTTCACAAGAAAAGGAGGTTAAAGCATGCATTCATGTATGAGCACTCGGACATGAAAAACTAGCGAAGAAACAGGAATGGAGTACGAGTTTTGGTTGCAGAAGAACCTGATTGAAGAAAATTGTTGGGAGTGAAGAGTGCGAAAATGAAGAGAAGAAGGAAAACGAGATAATGGCTTAAAACGAGAATGAAACTTGGCGTCAGTGACGGTGGAGAGGGCTGGGGTGGTGGCGCTCATGGCGGAGCGTTGTTTCCGGCGACGGTCTGAATGGAACCGTAAACGGAGAAGGCAATTGGTTCAGTCGTACGCTCCAATATAAACAAAAAGTGGTGTCTGTCCAATTCAAGGAAAAAAAAATCTCAGTGGAAGTTAATATTAAAAACATCTGAGTGGAAGTTAATATTAAAAAAAATAAATTAATTTCGCTTATTTCTAAAATATTTTTTTATTTAATTGAGCTTTTAGTTTCAATATTCAAATTTATTTTATAAAAATTGAATTGTACGATTGATCCTGTAAAATTTTACAGTTAAGTAATTCTGGATGGCTGATATTATATACATTATCTGATTTCTAACGGAAGATGCCATGGTGTTTATAATTAATAATTATATTAATGATTTATTTGCATGATTTATTAGTATTAATATTTAATAATAAATTTAAATATTTATTATCATTAAATATACAATAAATAAATTATTGTTCTAATTTTTTTAATTGGAAAATATTAAATATGTTATTAATTTTTTAAAGGAACTACCATTAAGAACATAAATAGAGCTAAACCGTAACTGATATATAAATAAATTATATCAATCAATTCCTTTATTTAGAATTTGCTTGATATAAATATTTAAATTATTTTATTTTAGTTTTAAACTTTAAAATATAGTTACAGATAAAATAAAAATATGAAATATTTACTTATATATAAATATATATAATTTTTTCAACTAATTTAATTTTTTTTTTGTTGTCTATTGTGCTTGTAACACGGTTGTGTCTCATCAAACCAAATTAAATTAACAAAACCAGATATAGGTGGATCACTACCAGAGACACGTACGACTATAGAAACTTCTAAGATATAGGGCTCAAATCTATATATTAAAATATTATAAATTAATTTAAATTAACAACTAATATTTATTCAAAATTATCTATATAAAGACAAATATAATAATCTAAAAATATTATCATTTAATATAAAAAATTACAAAAAGTTATTTTTTTATAACTATCTAATTTTTATAATGTATGTCAAATGTATGTAAACTTGTGTAAATTGTTATAATTTTTATTAGAGTTGTTGAAAGGGATCATCCGGTCCGATCCATCACGGATTAATCACTTAGTGAGACAACTTAATTCGGCTCATTTATTAGTGATTCAAAAAAATTTGAATCCGAATCCATTAGAGGTTGGTTGGTCTACTGACTCACTTAATTACAATTTCTTTTAAATAAAAAACTTATAAACTTTCTATGATTTAAATCTAAATAAATTTCACTTCCAGAGTGTTTAATTAATTTAAAATAGTGAACTTAAATAATTTCTTCAAGCAAAATAAAATAAAATTAGGTAGTGGGTTGGTGAGCCAACTTGGTCCACCACGTGTTCAACCCGCATGAACTGGGTTTAAATGAGTCGAGTTGAAATCTGACTCACATAAAAAAAAATACAATTTTTCCAAACCCAACTCAACCCAAACCCATGATGGACCGGGTTAGTACGTAAATTGTGACCCATTTTCACACCTCTATTTTTTATCTTTTTATGAAACATTAATGACAATGAAGTGTTTTAATTCTGTAATAAAAAAAAAGATTTAAATTAGTATGGTTGACGTGAGTTATAGAAAATAAGAAGGAAGTGGAGCAAGTGGTTATGAATAGTAAAAAATGATAGTTAAGTAGAGTAAATGAAATAAAGAGGAAATAAGAGAAGTAGAAAATTACCGAAAATAGAAGTTTTGTTAAGATGGTGCGGTTGAAGATAGGGAGTGGCCGTTAAGTCCTATTTCTGCGCCTATTCTATTTAAGCGCTCAGTTTTTCACTCATTCTTTTCGCCACGCTAATTTCTTTTCTTTTCTTTGTTTCTCATTTTTCTTCTGCACTGGCTTCCATCAATCGCTATTCAATCATCGATGAGCCGATGAGACTGAAACATGAAGAATCATCGTCACCCATCAAATTCCACATGTCAAGGCATCAATGCAATACCAGCATTTTTGGCATCTCTTTCTCTTTCATTTTCTCCTTATGGTGCCTCCTCTTCTACATCAAGCTTCGCCTCGTTCATGGCACTGGAGGTAAAGCTCCATTTTTATGCATGCCCATCAACATTTTTTTATCAGACAAGAACATAATAAGATCATAATAATAATAAATAACACTTGTTCTTCTTACATGTTTTCTGTTGGAATTTCATTTATGGTTTTTTGTTGTTGTTGTTTTGCAATTATATATCTGGAATGATGATGATCATACATGCATACACATTCATATGTTGCTCGCTGATCTTGCATGTGTTTTCATAATTGCAGCTATGTTAGAGTTCAATGAATCAGGTAGCTCCAACAACGTTAGTCAGAAACTTACAAAGTCCTTGTACTCACTTCCTGAAACAACTAGTATAGAACAAGTGTTTTTGCACGTTTTAGGAAATGGTAGTAATTTGGTGTGCAAATTACATCATCCGCATGAGGAAAATAAGCTGCAAAAAATATCAGATGGGAAACTCCAGCCCCATTATGATGAATTACAAAACATGACAGAAGCACAAGGAAAAACAAAGGGCATGGACTCATCGCTTGTTAACATAACTCACAGGCTAGAATCTGATGGCTCTGTGTACAACTATGCCTCCGATTCCAAAGGTGCAAAGGTGGTGGCCCATAATAAGGAGGCCAAAGGTGCAACGAATATACTCGGTAAGGACCATGACAAGTACCTGAGAAACCCTTGCTCTGTTGAAGGGAAATTTGTTGTCATTGAGCTCTCAGAAGAGACCCTGGTTGATTCTGTGAAGATAGCGAACTTTGAGCATTATTCTTCCAACTTCAAGGAGTTTGAATTGGCTGGAAGTTTGAGCTATCCAACTGAAGAATGGAGCATGCTGGGAAAATTTGTTGCTGCCAATGTCAAGCATGCACAGGTCTTTAAACTGTCTGAGCCCAAGTGGGTGAGGTATTTGAAGTTGACCTTGCTTAGTCATTATGGATCTGAGTTTTACTGCACACTGAGTGTTGTAGAAGTTTATGGGATCAATGCAATAGAGCGGATGCTTAAGGATCTAATCGTGGCTTCTGTGGCATCTATTCCTGATAAGCCACCTGTGGATAATAACAGTGACACCCCTTCTCTGAAATCAGAAGATGGTCTAAATGATAAAAATGGAAAGAAAAATGATACCAAGAATGATACCGTGCCTGCTGAGGTATCAAGCAATGATACCACTGGAGAATATGATGCAGAAGTGGTAAAAATAACAACGACCGCAAAATTGAATACAGATCCTGTAATAGAACTTAGACAACAGCTGAATGGTAGGGTGGCTGGTGACACTGTTCTGAAAATTTTAATGAAGAAAGTGAGATCAGTAGAGGTTAACTTATCAGCCCTTGAGGATTACCTCAAAGAATTAAACAAAAGACAAGGAGCTAAAATACCGGATCTTGAGAAACAGTTGTCCAGACTATCAGAAAGTCTTGGACAAAGCAAGTCAGATATTAGAGATCTCTGGGACTGGAACACAAATTTGGTGGGTAACCCTATGCCGCAGTGCCTGTTCCATTCATCTTTCTATTTCTCATCATGTCTTTCTTTTAACCAGGAAAAAGGAATATCTGAGGTTGAGTCTTGGAAAGATGCTGTCTCATCTCAGCTTAACGAATTAGCCAGAGAAAACAGCATGCTAAGGTTAGTGTTGTAGATAATTTTGATAACCTTGATTAAAATGTATCTACCCGTTATTGGCTTTTCAAATTCCTCCGATGGGAGATTGTTATGTGGTTCTTAAACAAAAAGTTCTTGAATCTCGGTGGCATGGTACCAAAAATGAGTTAAGCAACTCCATCATGTTGTATCATTGGAGAAGCTCTCATAAAAAATTTAAATCATCTCATTTTAGTCATTTCCAACCCTGCTTACTCATCGGCATTTTGAAGCTTGCTTTATTGACTTTTCTCTCTTCTCCTGTATGAAAATTTTCTGCGGTATGGTAATTGACATCTCTTTTCAGATTAGATGTTCGAAAGATTGCAAGAAATCAAGCAAATATGGAAACCAAAGAACTTGCTGTCTTTACAACGAGTCTTGTTTTTGTGTGCCTTGCAGTTCTCAAGATAGTTTCGATACACATGTTGACGTTTTCTGCATCACATAATGCGAATAAGGTGCGCCAGACAATTAGAGGATGGGTTACCTTATTTGTATGCTGTAGTGTAACAATATTCATTATCTTGTTTAATAGCTAGGCATTCGCTCGTGCTGTATAGACTTGGATCATTGTAGAAACTTGTTCTATATATAGTTACTGTTAAAAGTTGTCACGTAGTAAACCGTTTCTTGTACTACACTGCAGCATACAAAAGAAGTGATTCCAGATCCTAGCTTCACTTCCATAGGTTGCAATTATGCAGTAGTAGATGCTTAACTCTTTTTTTCAGTGGCTATTAAGGCCATTATTTGTTCGAACAGTCGAATAGTTTTTTTATGCATGACCAAGTTTTTGTCAGTGTTAATATTTGACATCCATTGTACATTTACGTTTTATATATGTGTGTGTGTGTACGAATGTATATGCTTAGTTCTCTTCAGTAACGTGCAAAAAACTGCCTCCTTATACGTAGAGTCATCAAAACTTGTCTGCTAAAAGGAGTAAACTAACACCAGAATATCATCTTGCCATCTTAATAACCATGTCCTCCAAATTCTTAGGGTAGCACATTTTAGTGTGCTGGCCATTCCATATATTGTCAGCCAGAATGGCATTCACTGCATCAGTTGGATGAAACTGATCCCACCAGATATGGTTGGAGGAGTTATTGCACGCCATTTCCGGTGATAAGCACATGATCCAGCCATTGTATTTTCCCATTCCACAGCAGGCCTCAGTTGTGACGTTAAAGCCTAATTAGGAACATAAAGCAGATATGTGATCTCAAATGCTACAGAAATTCATAAAAGACTGAGAGATATAAAAACAAATACTGGTACCATAACGTTCGTGGTTCTTTAAAATATCCATGGAACCTTCAAACACGTCACAGAAGATGATATTGGCCTCGGGAAGCTCCGCAGCAAGATTTTCAACCATGTACCTCGTGAGGAAGTTAAACTCAACAGCCATGTCATTTATTTGGTCAATACATTCTCCATTTTCATTACCGTACTGCCACAGGTAGTGAGGGGCACAGCCAATTGGGGCAAGTCCCGTGATCACCACTTTCCTAACATTTAAGTTGTACAAGTTCTGTGTCATCAAGGATAACATATCAGCTAGGAGTCAGTTTTAGTTACTGTATGCAAAAGTCAAGAAAATTTCGAAAAATGTATTAAAATTACATGAAATTTTGAACGTCTCATGTGAAGAAAAATAAGTGTTGGGGTAACCACGCTATTATTCAGAAAAAATTTCTTGGCTGAACAAGGTATGAACAATCCTGGTAAAACCGAAAAATTAACTAAAATTACTATTAAAAAACAGAAAAGGTAAAGAGGTCATCCTACGACTCGGCTTAGGTAGGGAGAAAAATGAAATGAAAAAAATTGGCTTCGTAAGAAATGTATCACGACCTTATTTTCTTTTCAATTACAAAACATAACATTTTAACAAAGTTATGAATAAATTAAACTTCCCTATTTTTTAAAATTTAAATGGACTTGCTTGCTTTGGCGGTGAACATGGGAAAGTATAGACTATGTGCCAAACATTTTTCACCATGTCTGACACGCTAACATAACACCAAAGCAATGAATTCGTATTTTTAAATGAATGAATTTCATGATTTTGTTTTCAAGTATAATGACTGAGAAGTTAAATCTAAGCATTGCTTTTACCTTTATCTCTTGCCAGAGTGAAGATGCCAAGAAGTGGTTGAAATGCCAAGGTAGGTACAAATTATTGACGTTGGATACATTGAGCAAATAGTAATGAATGTAGTCGTTGATTCCAATAGAAATATAAAAGACAGAATTGGATATGAGATTGGTTGCAGCATCCTCACCCATGCTCAAAATGAACTGCTGAAGCGTGTCTGTAAATTGCTGAATTTGCTGAGTGAGGGAGATATGCTGACCCTGAACCAAATTTATAGATTAGAATTTGAACTTATAACATGTACTGAATTGCGTGATCATGATTAATAGGAATATGAATCGGAGAAAATTGAATGAAACAAACCAATTCAGAGCCACTAGAGAGAATAATGCCAGCGCCAGCAGAAGCATAATTTACCCCATGAATCATATCATCCACTTCCCCTGTCTGTCCAAGATAACTTGGCACAAAAGGAAGCCCTAGACGCAGAGCTGATGCAAACATTACCATAAATAAATCAATCTAATAACATTTAATTTTACACCAGAAATAACATTCAATTTACTTCAAGAAAAAAGAATCAAGCTCAAGAAAGGGAAAATAACACATTCGTGAATCAGAAGGCTGTGAGAAATAAAGAAAGGATCTTTATTCACCAAGATAATCGACAGGGATCCTTCCGTTGGAGAATCTTCCGGTGGGTTGGTGGGTGTCGAAATCTCTTCCGTAAGGAAGATGATCGGCACGTGCAAAGGTTCCAAGAAAATTGTTGGTTCCGCAATCGACGGAGGAGTCTCCGATGACGAACAACGCCGGCACCAGAGAAGAAGAAGGTGCAGTTGAGGGGCTGAGATTGAGTTGTTGCCGATAAGGAGGATCTTCGAAAGGGAACAGTGTTCTTGATTCTACAAAGGTGGAAGATAGTATTACAGTAGATACTAAAAAGTACACAATAACGTTCCTACTCATTATCCTTCACTTTCCTTCTTCAATTTCCCATGCAGATATTGAAATTTAAGCATTGAAACTCAGAGTCAGAATGTTTGATTCTTTTGGCGGGTAACCACAATATATGTCAATCTCAAATGTCGAATATACCCTTTATAAGTCTCAGGCCCATAAGGTAGCCCGCTCCAATAATCAACCCGGCCCACAAATCAAAATAACTTCTTTTTATTTAAATTAATAAATAATTTACATAAAAAAAGACAAGGGTAAAGTGAAAAACAGTATCTACCTGACACGTGTGCAACGGTCCACCGGCCATAACGGTCATTGATTAAAGATATCTAAGAAAACTAAAACAAAACACATTACTATAAGGTCGGTGCTACCCCAAGAGAGAATTATAATAATCAGATGTCATTTATTTTTCTGGTGGGTACATAATAATTTTTTTAATCCATACTTTTTTGATCAAACTTCATAATAATTTTCTATGTCATTATCTTTTTAAAAATAAAATGAAGAAAATAAAGAATAATAAGACCGTTCATAGAGACTGTGTTGGGTTCGTTTTAAATGGTTGATGATTGAGACACAGGGCAGACCAGTGGGACCAAGGGCACATGAGTTGCAATGATCGATGCTACAAAGTAAAATTAATGAATATTTATTTATGCTACTAAGTTACATTATTAGTGTATCTTAAACGGCACTATGTGTCATAATGCATGGTATCTCTTAGTTTCATAGAGTGTATTATTAATTTATGATATTGTATTTTTGATACATTTTATATACAATTTAATTGTTGGTATTAGTAAACGTTGAATTAATGTTTACCGTTATGTGAGAAAAGGAAACAAAACGTTCCTAGTTACGTGATATTTAGCAATATTTACAAAATAGAGTGTGCACTATCTAAAAATGTTCCGTCACAGGTGGTTAGGCGAAAAATTTTATAAAAAGCCAACGGTTACAATACCGTCCTCTCTCATGTTGTTGGAAAGTGAGAAGTTTATTGGAGCAGATAACATAGGCGAAAAGATCGCCCATGGCTGGAATTAGTTAAAACAATTCCTGTCTTTTCCATTTAAGTTCTCAGGCCTCCGACGTTGCTCCTTGATTCTTTCCCTGTGGTAAGAATCCACCTACCCTTCATAAAATTCAACATTTCCTACGAGAGATTCCTTCAGTGTTCATCACCCAAATTTGTCCATACATTTTATAAATACGGCACCAGAATTCCTCCTAGGCATGGCAATTTTTCCGTAAAAAAATCGTTTTTTTCTTTGTTTTTTCATTTTTTGGTTTTTTTAATGTAATTGGGTCTTTTCGATCACTTTGATTGAAAGACCTTTTTTTTTTCTTTCTTCTTCCTCTTCTTCTTCGTTGTAGATGGGCTCCTTCTGCCGTTAACAACTCAAGCGAGAAGGACTTGAGTTTAGGGGAAAACGTAAATAAACAAAAAACACTTCAACTTTGAAAGATGTCGGCTGATGTTGCTGTGAGACCGGCTCTGAAAGAATCGGTGCATTGGCAAGGGCGCTGTCCCGGCGAATCTATCCTGATATATATAACCGTGGATGGTGCTGTGACGCCAATGCTTGTGTCTGAGTCTGATTCGATTGCTTCAGTGAAAATGAGGATTCAGACATGCAAAGGAATTCCGGGGAATAGGCAGAAGCTGGTCTATGGTGGCAGAGAGCTTGCCCGCAAGGATGCACTCATCAAGGATTACGGTGTCACTGCCAACAATGTTCTTCACTTGGTTCTCCGGCTCTCTGACATGATCTTCATTGTTGTAAGGACCACCGGTGGGAAGGAGTTTGAGTTTCAGATTGATCGACATAGAAATGTGGAGTACCTGAAGCAACGCATTAAGAAGAAGGGGAAAGATTTCATCGATCTCGACGGCTGTCAAGACCTTTTCTGTGACGGAGAAGAGCTCCAAGACCAGAGCCTCTTCCGTGACGTCTGCAACGCCGATAATGGTGTGATTCATTTGGTAGCTCAAAAATCTGCAAAGGTTGATGCCAAACCGGTTCACAAGGATTTAGAGCTTTCGGTTGTTGCTGATGACTCAGAAGAGGGGGGAAATCAGGTGACGACGACAAAGACAGGACCAAGTGGAGATTTCTTGTTGGAACCAGTTTTTGTGAATCCTAATGTCAATCTTTTTCCTTTCCTTTGGGACATGATTGGCTCAACATTGAATGGTTTGAAACAAGGAAATCACCCTATGAGGTCCTCAGAGGGCACAGGAGGGACTTACTTCATGCAAGATTCAACAGGTATGGAGTATGTTTCGGTTTTCAAGCCCATCGATGAGGAGCCAAATGCGGTGAATAACCCACAAGGCCTACCGGTTTCGTCCAATGGTGAAGGTTTGAAAAGAGGGACAAGGGTAGGAGAAGGAGCGGTGAGAGAAGTTGCAGCATATATATTGGATCATCCAAGAGCAGGGCCAAGGTTGGTGTCGGGAGAAGCAATAGGCTTTTCCGGGGTTCCCCCAACTGTCATGGTCCAGTGCTTAAACCAACACTTCAACCATCCAAACGGGTTTGATTTCTCCCCAGAGCATTCAAAGGTGGGTTCACTGCAGGCATTCATGAAGAATCATGGTAACTGTGAGGACCTTGGTCCAGGGTCTTTTTCTGTGGAGGAGGTGCATAAGATCACTGTGCTTGATCTAAGAATGGCTAATGCAGATAGACATGCTGGTAATATATTATACAGGAAAGATGCAGATGGCCGCACTCTCCTCATTCCCATTGATCATGGCTACTGTCTACCAGAGCAGGTAAACATTCTTCATCTTTCCTTCACGGTTTCACTGCATATCACCATGTGTTTCTTGCATATATGCTTTGGTGTTTGGTTTCTGCAAGAAAAACTGTGTCTGTCAAGTATTTGTTTTACATATTCATAATGTGTTTGATAGAAAAGATTTGTTGATTGTGGAATGTGTGGGACTGAAAGATATGTTTGTGTTGTGTGTGCAGTTTGAGGATTGCACATTTGATTGGCTTTACTGGCCCCAAGCTCGTGAACCTTACTCTCCTGACACAGTTGAATATATTAAATCTCTGAATGCTGAGAAAGATATAGAGCTTCTGAAATATTATGGGTGGGATGTTCCGGTAGAGTGTGCTCGAACACTCCGAATCTCCACAATTTTATTGAAGAAAGGGGTTGAGAGAGGTCTCAGTCCCTTTGACATCGGAAGCATTATGTGTAGGGAAAATTTGAACAAGAAATCTGTAATCGAGGAGATTATTTGTGAAGCCCAGGAATCAATGCTACCTGGCATGGGGGAATCTGTGTTTCTTGAATTTGTCTCCCAGATCATGGATTCTCGCCTTGACAAGCTTTCAAAATAAACTCTCTCGGATTCATAGTTATATAATGTAATAACAATAAATATATTTGCATCATAACTGTGTATGCATTCCATATTTGGATGGACTGCACCTGGTATAAAATGTCTGTGAACCTCTTTCTCATCACTCATCTCTCATATCTCATATCTCATATCTCATATCTCATCCATGCATTGCTGCCTTTTTCACAATTGTAATGATCTTCTGGGCAGAGGTTGAAGGGTCTCTATAACATGTATTATATTGAAACATTATATATTCTAGGTTTCTGCGAAGATTGACAGAAGTTGGATGACTTGTGTACATAATTGTAATATGTTTAGCATGTTTACTTTTGAAAAATATGCCTCAACCAGACATCTTACTGTCTGACGTTGCCTTTGCCATATTTCCTATGTATAACTTTGCCATATTTTAACTTTCTTCAGTTTATACTATAGAGACAGAGCACTCGCTTGTCCTTATTGTAATACATAGTTTTTAAAAATATTTTTATAAAACATTTTACATTTTCGATTGGAAGTAACAACTATGAGCAATTATAGGATCTAAAAGAGAATTCTTAGAAATAAAGAAAAGTTTTTATATGTAGAACTAAATAAGTGATTGAACGTAATTTTTATTTTTTTGATTAGAAAACCAGATAAAACAAATAGTGATTCAATTATATGTTCAATCATATTTAATTATAAAAATTTGAGTGGAAATGAAACTGAGTTATATTTGTTAGATTTAAAGAAAATGTGATTGACAAATATATATTTAATCACAGCGAGAGGTTCAATAACTGTAGGAATGGGACAAGATATTTACCTCACTTGTTGATTCATGTCTGGTAAAGAAGCCGTGCGAGATGGCCTTTGGTAATGAGAAACTATCTCCCACAGTACTACCTGAGATCACGTAATGAATAAAGTTCATCCAACCCTGATTAAGAAAACTCATATACCAGAGTTTATATTATTTCCTGTCAAAGTTAATATAAACTTAGTCCTATGCTGAAACATTACAGAGTTCATAAATTTAAAAAAATGGAGGGTCCACTGCAAGACAAAAAATTCCACGTAAATAGAATTGGCTTGAAGGCAAAAAAACAAATAATCAAATAAGCAGAGCATGAGCTATGGTCCTACCCACCTCTTCACACGCTGCAAATTTCTACACACACTCCATGTGCTCCTGGCTTTTGTTGTGTTTTGTTTTGTTCTGCTTTGGTTTGTTGCATTCATCATCTTCATCACATCACATCCCTTAGATACTTCCTCTCTCACAGCCATGGCGAAGCCCGAGAACCGCACGAACCTGGCGTCCTGTTTTGTGGCCACCATCTTCCTGATCTTCCTCCTCATCGTCGTCTTCCTCCTTTACTTCACGCTGTTCAAGCCCCAGGATCCCAAAATCGCCGTCAGCGCCGTCCAGATCCCTTCCTTCTCCGCCACTAACGGTACCGTCAACTTCACCTTCTCTCAGTACGCCTCCGTCCGCAACCCTAACCGTGGCACCTTCTCGCACTACGACAGCTCGCTCCAGCTTCTCTACCACGGCACACAGGTCGGCTTCATGTTCGTCCCCGCTGGAAAGATCGCCGCCGGCAGGACTCAGTACATGGCCGCCACGTTCACTGTCCAGTCCTTCCCCTTGGGCCCGGGGCCCACCTTAGTGAACGGTCCCAGCAATGTGGGGCCCACGATGGAGATGGAGTCGAAAATAGAGATGGCTGGGCGCGTGAGAGTGTTGCACCTTTTCAGTCACCACGTGGAGGCGAAAGCTGAGTGCAGGGTCGTCGTCGCTCTCACCGATGGATCCGTGTTAGGCTTCCGTTGCTAATTGCTAATTCTTTCTTCTTATTTTGTTTGTAACCGTAAACTATTGTAACTGTAGGGGTTACCACATTAGTATCAGGAGCTTAATTCATTTTCCAAATTATGAAAAACTAATTTAAGAGAAAGAAAAAAATAAAACTTACTATAATTAATTATTAAACCATTATGAAAAGTTAAAATAATTGTCAACTTATTTTTTTTCATTATATATTCGATTAGGTAAATATAATTAAAAGAACAACTGTCAACGTACTTTTTTTCTTACAACATTAATATAATTGGAAAAACATAGCTCAATAGATATACCAATATATTTACAATCACCACAAGAATTGATAGTATTATAGAGTTTGGATTCCACGCTTTCACAAAGAAACCCACCAATATATCACAACAATCTCAAGAATTTTTAGATTTGGCACTGGAGCTAGGATTCCACACTTTAAAAAATCGATTTCACATGGAAAACCAGAGACAGCATAACTCAATTCACATCTACCAAGCAGTATATTACAACTACAAGAACGATTAGTATTGGTAGAGCTTGGATTCCAGGCGTAAGTCGGGTTTCCACCATTGGTGAATCCCATGAGCTTCTCTGAAATCTCGTGAAGGAGTATGATTAACCGTTAGAGATGCAGAAGGAATGAGGTGAAGAGGTTCATCAGATTCCTTCCCCAAAGCACCCATCAGTAGACAACCAAGGGAGGTTTGGGTGGCTAACTTTTCAATGCTTCCTGCACCAATCTCCTCCATTTTTGTTCTGTGCTCAAAGTATCCGACATACTCACAGCAGATAGGGTCAGATGGATTCACAAATAAGCATGGAACCCAGGCAGACAAAGCAGCAAATGGATCAAAGGACAAACTCTTCTTCTGCTTAGCCTTCATAGCAATGGCAATTCCTGCTGTTACTACACTGCCAGCAAATCGAAGCCCGTGTTTCAATTTCTTATCCTTAATTCTCTCAATTGGAGCAGATGCATATGGAGGGTTGAACAGAAGAGACTGAATAAATACGCCTGTCTTGGCCATGGTTTTCCCAATGAGCATTGCCATTGCTGATCCTAGAGAGTGACCAGCTAACCAGATATTTGAACCACCCACAGTGGCCACCATGTTTCGAACAGCTTGGATAGCTATCTCAAAGCGTGATGTCTGATGAAGCCCATTTCTCACGAAGTGGATATCCAACTCAATGTCACGGGAAACTGAGTCTGCTTTGGTTATAGTCCCTCGAAATGCAATTACATAACATGGACTTCTGTGTAAAGTGTCATTGCATATAGAAGTTGGCGGCTTGAACTCATAAATTGCACCAAAGATGGAAGAATCAACATCGTCAACAAGTGTTCGAAGCAACTGAAAATGGAAGAACGTCCACCATGGCAATGCAAGAGCATCGGGACCTTGTCGTCGTTCTTGTCTGTCCTTCTCTAAAACATAAACACCTTGGACCAAACTAGCAGCAACTGACTTTCGATGATGTGCATTATCCCTATATATATGGAATGCTCTATTGACTATTAACAAATCCCAACAGCCAAAAAGAAAACACTGATAAATTTTTAGGATTCAACATCTTATTAATCAATTAAACTAATACTGCATTGCAGAAGCTTTATGCCAAAAGGAAGAAGAGTCTCTAACTATTTTAGTTCTTTGACAAACTGTGTATTCCGTAAAATTTCCAAAGAAGATATATAGTTCTCAGATGTCACTATTTATTTGCAGATATTTTGATGTAAACACGTCTTTATGGACACTGAAAATTTGCATTATAGCATGATCAAGGCATATCAGACATGGTGAAGAATAACTACACAGAACAAATGAGATTATTTAAGAACAAAATGGGAAAAAAAAATAAGAAAAAGAAGGAGCGGAAGATTTGTTCAAAGATCTTACCAGTCAACACATGTTAAGTGTAAGGGTCCAGAGCGATCAAAATATTCCCTCTCAGAAGCCATTACACCCTACAATTCAAAAAGAAAAAAGAAATATTCAATTATCAACAAACACAATTCAAAAACTGAAAACCATAATCCACAACCCAGTGGCTGCATTACATACATAACCTGCAAAAGAAATGAAGATTAAGAAAAACTGAGATCCGACCACAACAAAAACCCAGAATGCACAAAAGAAAGGTTTTTGGCACTCAAACCTCACTCTTGTGAAGCAGAGTATGTATCCTCTGCTCAATCAATAACCTTTCATACACACGATTTAGTGGAAAAAACCATCTTTTGTATCAAAAACATGCCAATGCGCATTCAGCTTTTGGCATTCCACGGTTTGATTCGCCCAAAAATTATGTTTGTGAAATTGAGATCCAGCTTATAGAATAAAGGTAAAAGGGCTAAAAATTAAAATAGAATATAATGAAGAAAAATAAAATAAAATGCAGGAATCAATGATAAAGGAAACTCTGTGAACCTTGAGGAAGAGAAAATCAGGGAAGAGATCGCACAAGAGATTAATTAAAAATGGAAATGAAGCCTTAATGTCGAAGTGGTTTATCAGTAATTGGTAGAAGTATCAAAAACGTCACCGTTTCAGATCCAAGGGAATAACTGAGGTCGCTTTCTGATGCGAAATGTTAACTAATTTATTTATAAGAAATTATTTTTTCACATAAATTTATTATATTTATTTGATATTATTTTTTACTTTTCATTTTAAATATTAAAATTTATTTTTAATAATTATTTTATATGGCATCTTATTATTACTTTTTATATACATATTAGCGGACTAACTCATTGTGCCACGTGTGCTAATTATATACATGTATGAGTAAAAATAAATAATTTATATTTTTGTCAAATATTACTATAAATCATGACTGCATCACATCACATAGAAAAAAATAAAGTTCAAGTCTTACATGGTCAGATTTATCAACTGATCTAAAACTGAAATTTATCATAAAAAAACTACTCTAATTATCAAAAATTAAAAACAACAAAAAAAATACCAGTGTGTAGTTAAAGGTAAATAAAATAAAATAAAAAAACATAATTAACATATAATTCAAGATAAATTAAAAAATAAATAAACAAAACTAGTATATAACTTAAATAAATAAATAGAACCGGGAGTGAACGAAAATAAATTAAAATAACAAATAAATAAGATTACTACAAAACTTGGAATAAATTAAATAATATAAATATAAATAAATAAATGAAGAAAATAACAATTAAAAATAAATAAAATAATATATTAATTAAAATAAGTAAAAATTTAACCTTACTCCTTATTATCTGATGGGTTTGATATACTAAAAGCATAACAAATATAAATATAGAAACCAAATCGTTAACTATGATATTTTGTTCTAATTGAATTTTAAATACAGTTAGACACCTATCATAATGACCATTTTTTGTTGATATCAAAATTAAATTGTATAATATAAATAAATAATGAGAACAGGGAAATTAAGTAAAAAGTACTGAATCAAAAATTAAATATAATTATATCATAAAATATAAAATTTTATTTCAATGGAGGTGCGGGGAATCGAACCCCGTGCCTCTCGCATGCGAAGCGAGCGCTCTACCATATGAGCTACACCCCCAAGTTGGTAGTATTTCTAACTGTTATTTATTTATTGATTTATAAACAAATAACGTGTTATTGTAATCAATAATTAATAACAGAAAAAATAAAATAAATATTATTTTCACGTAAAATTTTGTATAAATTGTATCCAAAGACAGTAAAAATAGCAGCAACAGAAGACTCTGCTACAACGCTATAAGACGATGAAGAGGAAGAATAACTTGTGAATTTCTCCATACGGTGCTTCCTGCACTTTCATGCTTTCCACCTTCAACCGATACTCTTCGAAATACTATTTATATCCTTGTGGAGATAAATAAAGTTAGAGTGTTTTTATTGTGTTGTAAAGGTTGTGGTATCATTTCTGGTGGTGGACGGTGGTGGTTGGTGATGATTCGTAGGTGGATATGGTGTTTCGTACTCGTCGCCGGCGTTGGTAGGAGGTGATTCTAGTTCATTCATTTTGGTTGAGGTTTTTTTTTTTTTCACTTTAAGTTTTGGATTCTGTTGTTTGGATTTGTCTTGGATTCAATAAAGATTTTCCGATTGCAGAATTTAAAGATACAGTGGATTACTCTGTTTGGAAATGTTTGGGATTATATAATCTGAAATGCATATATTTATGTATTAGGAATTGGATAATACTTTGTAGTGTCTCTTCACACACAAAATTTATAAATTATTTTATAAAGATTTGGAAGAAGATATTGATCTCTTAAATTTATCACAACTTAATGGTAGAAATAGCATTCATAGCAAATAAATTATAAATACCCATAATTTATAATATTCTTATAAATATATGGAAGACCATATTAAATTTATAATAGTAAAGCTAATATAGTATCGAATAAAATACACATACCAATTTTATTATAGTATTTTCATAAAAATCAGGAAGAATTTATTAAATATTTTGAATATATGATAATTCAATTGTAAAAAGAATATTTGTATAAGATAATAAGAAATACAGTATATTGAAATATATCTTAGATACAAAAAAAAAGACCTTCTATATTGGTTCTCTGATCTTGAGATTCGAAACATTAATTCAACTGCTAGTGAAACAGAGGTTTGAAGTTAACTTAATTGTACAGTTCAGGAGAAAATGTAAATGTAAAATCTTTGCATAGATCCATGGACAACACATTTTTAGGTCATTAGAAAATTTCATGTGGAATTACACAATTTAATGTAGTCTGTTTGGTTGTTTGTGGGTATATAAACTTTCTGACAGTAAAAGATCTTTACAAACCTCAAAAAATTCAAACAATTTTCGGACTTTCTTTTCATTCTTGTTGTCATCCCAGCATATTGTGAGTAGTTAAAACAGAAAAAAGCAAAAATAAAAATAGAACGCAACCATGATAGCTTTCTGCATGCCAGAAGATAAACTCTTCCGATATCTCAAAGAAATCCCAAGAACCAAGCTTCTCCAACTGCAATGCCATTGGTCTCAGTCTTAAATTAGCGTGCATGTTAGTATAAAATGCATAAAGATGAAAACACCACCAAACTTCACCTCATTCAATGAGTCAGACTGCAGTGAAGATTGTAGCCATGGACTAAAATTTTCAACTTTTGTTTTCTTATTGCCTACTTGACCGGCCAGCTTCAGAATCTTTGAAAGATGAGCTACCATATGATCTCCAAACCCCTTTCCGGTGTCTCCTATTGTCAGTTTGATCCATGACATTATTTCTGGTCATGCTATTTCCTTGGGGTTTCTTTTGAGAATTTCTTGTTTCTTCTTCAGAATCAAACTGTGATCGCTGCAAAAAGGGAATAACGAAGAAATAAATACTCTCCAAAAGTTTGTAGAGTCACACCAGTCAGATGAAAATGCAGAAAATACCTTGGCAGGATCTGACAGGACTGCATATGCTTCTCCAATTATTTTGAAAAGTCTATCAGCATCTTTGCATACTTCTTCAACGATATCCTTCCATATCTGATCATCTCCATTGTCACTTCTGGCCAAAGATTGGACAGCCTACATAGTACTTAAATAGTTAAAATGATTTCTTATGTATATGAGGAATTAACAAAGAGAAGAGACTAATCAAACAACCTTGTCTGGGTGATGTCTAAGTGCAGCTTTGTGATAGGCCTTCTTGATTTCAGATGATGAAACAGAATGTTCAACTCCTCTGCCATCACAATCTGAATCAGCAGATGCCTTAAATGATTGATAATATCAAGATAAATTTGCAACAGGCAAGGCTCTATAATGACAGCATTCTATTTCTGTCACACATTAAACATTACTTCCACTGATGACAAATTCTAACATAAAACATGTTTAGTTTATCTGATTCTCTGATGTTCTGGCAATTATAAAGAAATATTTCCCCCTACATGTACAAAAATGCTGGCACTTAAACAGATGATTGAATCAACGAAAGAGAATGAAGTTATACTGATTAAGATACTAAGTAATGGTAAATAAGTACAAATTATTAGTAGAAGAGCTTACAAAATGAGGTACACATCAAGATGTATCCCCTTTTTGGCTTCCTCCTCTATTTCGGAAAGCCAAATTTGGTTATCTTTCAAATCATTGGCATATTTGACAGATCTATCAGATATGCCATGCTGATTGTTATTTTCCCCATTCTCTTTCATGAGAAGAGAGATAACTCTCCTTATATCGCTCGCTGCTTGGTCATAATCTCTGATCATCTCATATAAAGTTGCACGCCTGGAAAGTGCCTGGAAGATAATAAATATACATACATTATCCTCAAATCATTTAACCAATGTGAAGATGAAGTACTAATCCAAACAAGTCATTTAGTATCTCTAAAAGACGAATATTTGAAAAATGCTAAAAGTGAAATGTTACAGAGTAATCGAGGAAGGTTGAGGAAGCTTTAATTTTTGAAAAGCAAATGTGCCACTTATATAACCATTGACAAAGCAATATCATAAAAAATGACAAGTTTGTGAGGGTCTTTTCCTTTTTGTTACAAGATAACCCTATGTAGTTTAATCCTATATATATCAATTTATCTCTCCATGTGATATCATTCTCTGATCTAAACAAAATTAGTTTCACTTGAAGAGAGAAAACCTTCAAGTATCTTCCATCAAGAGCTATGGCCAGATTGCAATCTGCTATGGCATCAGTAATTTGACCTAATGCTTTATATGCAGCTGCACGGTTACCAAAGCAGACAGCTGTAAATGGGCGAGACTCCACATTACTTGATAAAGCAGCCGTATAATGTTCGACAGCTTCCTCATATTTTCCTGCCTGAAATGCTTCATTCCCTGCAGTCTACATTTGAATACATTTTGCATTAGTCCTACTATAAGAAATTCATGCTACAGTAAAACGACAAAAACAAATCAACTATGGAGAACAAGTGCTTTCAAGATAATAAATTTAGCATTGTAGCTTATAAATGACTTCTTGTGTGTCCTTTGACAAAAGGGAAAAGTTGTATCAGAGAAGAACAATGATGCAAAAAGGGCTGTTATTACTTCCCTGACACTTACGAGTTAGTTCCATGTTAACCAAACAAGATGATCGTATACAAAAATCATGTAAAAGATGTCACGAAATGCAGAATAGGCTAACCTTATGATGCAAGAGCTCACGTACAGTTACAGCTAGTGGCATTAGGGGCTCCAAAACCTTGCTTCCACTCCTGCAGGGACATTATCAAAGCTGATGTCCATATTAAAAATAGGTATCACCATCAAAATATGTCCATCTTTTTATTCCTTTTCAATGTACTTTTGAGGATCGACCGGAGAAGGGTGAATGGATCAGTTTTCAATGTTAATAATACTTACTTGTTCATGGCTGATACCTTGTCCTCTTGTCCCTCCAACAAAGAAAGACCCTCTTCAAGTTTTCCTAGGTGAAAGTAGGATTTAAGCATCATTGAGCACCTCCAAAACCTGAAATAGAAGCCTTTTGAAAGCTGTGCACTGTCCAGATCTGTCACTATGCAATCAGCATCCAAAGGATATGAATTCTTCTCGGCAGATCCAAAGGTTTCCTCACACAGCTGAATCACTTCCTCATATCTGCATAGCTGATAGTTAAAACAAAAGTTATCCAACACAGGCTCAACTGCACAAACAGCTTAACGCTGACTTTGACAGTTTTAGTAAAGTGTCAGCATATTATAAGACAGAAATCAGACCATAAAAAGAGCCTCTGCTTTCATTTCAAGCAATTTTTCAGAGTACGAAGTTATCGCCAATGCCTCATTTATATGTTCCAAAGCTTTTTCTGCATCAACAGCTGTTCTTCTTTGCAAAAGTTCTTCAGAATGATTGATTAATTCCGATACTTTCTGCCATCCGTTAAAGGTTGTTATCAGTTCAGGAAGAGAAAGGTGAAAAAGAAAAGATAATGTTCAAAGTCATCCATGATCGAAATAACTTTAAACTGTCAAACCTGCGTCTTTTGCAATAGATCAGAGGCTTCCGCGACAATTTTTTTATCTACACCAACATCGGTTCCTGACTGCATGCACATCTTGGAATACTCGGACGCATCTCCAACTTCTCCCAAAGCAAGGAAACAACTTAAAAATGGTGAAAAGAAACAAACTGAGGGATACATCATCTATTTTAATTACTAAATATTGAGCATTTTAGTTGACAAATGCAATGTGCTTAAGCACACCAGCATAATACAATTTTCACAATATCAGAGACACATTATAGACTAAGTAGAACATTTAACCAAAAGTCCTCTCGAAAGTTTATGAAACTTTACACCAAAGCCAGAACATCTCCAACATAAAGTTATAAAAACTAAAACAATGTAATGGTTGGAATGCAAGAACTAGGTATCAATATCAATATGCATGTTACTTATCTTACCAATAAAAGACAAGTTGCAGGAAGAATAAAAACCTCCTTGACATTGGAGCCTTATTTAAACAGATTGTGTGATGTGGTAAAATCCTAACATTTAAAACTTGAGTTTGTGGTTTTTTTTTTTTTTTTTTCTGTTTCTCTACCTTTACAATGCCTACACATATCCAATGATTTCCTTTGGCACACCATTAATATTCAGTAAAAACCATAGTTGATGCTTCCTTCAATTTACCCTGTAATAATGAATACAACATCATATATCATTAATCCGGAGGCTCTACTCAGCAGGCAAACAGACACCAATCACCTATTGCCTGTAAATCACCATTACCAGCCATCAACCATACCCCCATTAAACCTTCGATCCAACTGTTTTCTACCCAAGATTCACGCAAGAAACCACTACTTTTAAAATTTTATATCCATGTGCCTTAGCCTACGTATTCCTTTGTCCCGAAATCAAAATTAATTTCATATTACTTAAATCACCATCCACAAAGATTAGAATCAAAATGGGACCTTACTTTGCAGCTCTAAGTCGCACCCTGAGGAAATTTGGATCAATTTCGGCAGCCAGCTTACAATCTTCTATTGCATCTCTCATCCTACCAAGAGACATGCGAGTGGCAGCACGGTTGCTATAGCAAAGCATCAACGCCCGGCGACATCTCTGAGATGCTTCTTTAGACGCACAGTTAACTCCTTGTGTGTAATAATCCTCGGCCCCAGACAAATTCCCATTTTTATAGGCTTGGTTTCCTCTGTTACAAAGCATATCCAGTATCGTGAGTATGCTATAAAAAGAAAGTAACTACCTAAACTTTTTGTTTGCTTGCATCATGCAAGTGCCATTTTCCTGAGTGTTCACTTTCCCTATAAATCCATTGTGTAATGGCTATCTGATACAAGTATTATAAAATTAAGAACATCATATAACCAAGTGATAGCAAGCAAACTAAAAATATATGTACAAAACTAACCTGAGTCGCCACTTTTCACAGGCCTCTTCAGCTGCAATGGTTGAAGCAGAAATGGTAGCAAGTTCCTCCTTTATCCCTTGCACCTTATTCACCTCTGAACCCCTTGTTTTGGTATGAGGAGAAGATGCTTTAGTTTTCTGACCTTGCTCGGGTGTTAAAGGAGAAGGAGCTCCAAAAAATGGTGAGCCAGTCACTGATGATAATGAAATAGGACTGGAGCTGTAAGTATCAAGATAACTTTGGCCAACTTTTGCCCAATTCATCTTTTTGGGAGGACGTTTCTGGCTAGGTGATTGCACTTCAGCAGAAAACGTGAAACCAATCCCACTCGTATTTCTTGAACCTGAATCACAATCAAGAAAGACCAAGCCATCACCATTGTTTGTTATACCCACTTCATCATTTGCAGACTTCGAGCTTTCACTTTCAATTCTATCATTCGGATCATCATCGCCACAATTAGTATCCAAATCTTTACACTCTGAAGAATCCTCCTTTGTCTCCTTTCTCTCTGTCTCTGTACCTAAAGCTTCAGTTTCATTCTTATTCAACGACTGATGAATGCATGTGCTGTTGCCAATCCTATCCACACCAAGACCAGATGATTCTCGGGATGTCACATAGCTTTTTGGTGACATGTCAATCTTTGTCTTCCAAAGAAAGTCAGCTCCCTGGAGAGGGATGGAAAACTTCTGCTTTGCTCTACTTTTATTCATCCTGGGGGTGCCACTCTGTTCCTTCTTTGCACTGAATTTGAATTTATCATGAGCATCGCCAAAGAGATTACTCTTGAGTGGTGGTGTTCTAAACTCAGGTAACGATGACCCAGAAGAATTCCGTTGTTTGGATGTGAACACAAATCCATAATCTCTTTGATCTTTGCTCTCTTCAATTTTCAAGTTGGCGACATCCTCCGAAGCCAAGTTCAGTTCTTTTTCCATTTCAAAAACCGCCTTTGGGGATCACAATTGAAGTTTCATTTCCAAATTCGAAAAGATTGAAATGTAGCGAAGCGAATCGGTTCCAATCGCGCGTGAATCTTCGGAGAGGTTCTCACACAGGCGAGGTCATCGGAGCTCCGGCGAGGGTCAAATCGGAGGCACAATTAACTGTGCTCATTCCCCTTAATCAGAGAGTTTTGATGGCAATCATTCACAAGAAAGAACAAACGAAAACTGCTGTTAGGAATTTTTGGCAACCACCGTAACATCCATAACAATGAAGATGAAAAGACAAAAAGTACAAATTTTTTGAACAAACAGGGTATGTTCCGATGTTATTCAATCATAAAATCATCGTTAATAATTTATTAATAGTAAAATATAATAATAATTATCTAAGAACCGTTAACCTAAAAATAAGCACTTTGTGTTTGTAATCTATGCGTAATGAGACGTGGACTCAAAAATAACACGGACGTTGGAAATTACTAAAACAGTGTAATAACTTATAGCAGTTGATGATAAATAAATATCTACAGAAACGGATTTATAGTTAAACTGACAATTTTTAATTATATGATAATACATTTTTAATGCTAACGTACAGAGATTAAACTAAAAAAAAGACTAAGAATTAATATAAATTTGATTTTTAGTGACTTCTTTTATTATATTTGGGTTTAGTAATCATTTTCTTGAACATAGTACAAAAAGTTTTAATCTTCGAAAAAATGTGAAAAAAATATTCAAAAATTAACAAAATATTTAATTATCTGGTATTATTTATCAATAAAATTGAAAATAAAAAATTATTTAAAACATTGAATGATAATTAAATATATCTTACTATTTTCATCGAGAAAATAAGTTTTGAAAACTAAACCTTGAAAAATAACTAAATTAAAAAAATATGCTCAAAAATCTAAAAAGAATTTAATGATGAGAAGAACTCTTAAGCTCCTTGCTATACTTGATTACTCTTCTATTATGAGTTGAAAATTCATTATAATTGTTAAGTGTGTGGATTGGTTAGAGCATTTTAGTTAATGTTTAATTAAATTTTTTACTAATAATTAACATTTTTTGATAAAAAGAAAACAATAAATTTTGAGTTTGATAAGTTTTAAATTTAAACGAATTTCTTCGTAATTTTGTTGAGAGAAAAAAAAATCAAATAAAATAAAATAAACGATGTACAGAGAGAAGTTTTCCATAAGTATATAATTGTGTCAAAGGTTTAAAAAAGTAATGGATCTATGAACATTATAATAATTTAATTTAATGTAATTATCTCTTATAATATTATAAAGGATTTATACTAATATTATATAGTGTTTGGGTGTATGGGATGGAGGTTAATTATAAAATACACTCTAAAAAAAATATGATAATATTAACATAATGAATATAATTAATTTATCACATTATCTTAAATTTTTATTATAGATTTTAAAATAAATTTCAGATTAATATTAATCTAATTATGATATAACTGATAATAATTTTGTTTAGATTTAACATACTTTAAATTTTGTTTAATTTTATCATTCCACAACCGATTTTTTTTGAAATCTCAGATTAACACTACCGTCCGATCTTAGATTATATTATACACGTAGCAAACACTTTGCTTTTTTTTTTTTTTTGTTTCTAAAGTTATATTTTATGTAAAATTAATACATTTAAATTATTATTTTATCAACATAGTACATGAGATATTGTGTGTTTCGAAGATGAAAATATTTGTTACGATTTTATCTAAAAGGATATATTAATTTATGTTAAAAAAATATATTAATTTATGTTAGAAATGAATTTTAAATCTAACTTAATTTTAGAAAACGAGTTTGTAAAGTTACTTATACACATTTAATTGATGTTAGTCGATGTGGACTTGTAATAATTTATTCTGTTATTATTTAGAAAATGAAAATAGAATTGCAAAATGTTATTATTTAATAGAATAGCTTTTAAAATGTATGATGCACTTTAAAGAGAGTTGGTGGAAGAAAAGGGTACTTCTTTCTTCTTTTTCTAACTTTCATTATATTATCACGTGTTTGTCTCCTTTTTAGGCTGCTTTTTAGTTTTTGGTTTTACACTTTTTTTCACTTTTCATCATACTTTTCTCATAAATTTTATTTAATTTTCATGTCATTTTGCATTTAAATATTAACACACCAACAAATATAATTCACATGGACCCATTATCATCATCATATCATATACTAATAATGCACATCAAATTTTAGGTCTTATGTCACCCATAATTGGAAAACACCAAACAATATTCTACACTTTGCCCCCAAGATATAGTTGCTCAATCAGTGATTTAAAGGTTAAATATGTTTTTAGTCTCTGAACTATCATTTGATTTTAGTTTTAGTTCCTACTCGAAATATTAATGATTTTTAGTTCTTCTTATTTTAAAACTCTCACTTTTGATCTTTAAAATTACACGACGTTAACTTATTGAACCAAAATCAAGTGATAGTTCAGTGACAAAAAACATATTTAACTCATGATTTAATTTGGATATCACAAAATTTTCAAATCTAGTATGTATGAATGACCAATATTATTTAAGATTCAATATGATTCTAATTTAATAATTTTAATATAAAATTAAAATTTGTTCAGATTTAAAACTTTAACTTTTTTAATTTTAAAAATAAATAAATATAGTTTTTTTAAATTAATAATGTTAAAAAATTTAAAATGTTAAACGTGTTTTATGTTAATATTTGAATTTTTTATATGATTCTACAATTTTGTCTTTCAATGTCAATTAAAAACCGTGTTTGATATGCATAAAATTTTTCACGTAATTACTAAAAGAATTGTATTCATTATTTTTAAAATTTAATATACTGTTAAATTCCAATTTTGTATTAAAATTTAAAGAATAAAACATATTGAATTATTTTTTTATGATAAATAACTAATTCAGTTTAAATTTTTTTTATTAAAATTAAACAGTTAGTCATTTAAAAAGGTAATATAGTAAGATAATTATTTGAAATTAAAAATGGTTAAATTTGAAAAGGTAATTATTTTAATTAAAAATATATTCTTACTTAAAGAATAAATTTAAAAAATTAATGTATGTATGGTATACACATTTTATCTTGAAAATATGAATTAACATTATATGCTTGGTTTTTACTTTGAAACTATTTTCTCAAAACAGTTTTAAACACAAATACACTGAATTAGAATCCTTTAAATTCAGTAACCATTATCTATCATTGCATCTTTATTTTTAACATTGATTATTTGACCCTTAAGTGACTGTTTAAGCTTCACATAAAAGTAATTAAATATAATTAGGTTAGGTAAAGATAGATATATATCCCACTTGCAATTTCACTATCTATAGTAATATTTGAATAAAAATCCTGAATTAAATAATCTACAATCAGTCTTTCTTTTATCTCGTGTGAATTAAATATATTAAAATTTTTTACATCTATTAAAAAAATATAAATCTTGTTTTACAGATCAGTTTTATAAATTGAGTTAAATTTAAAATTCATTTTTTAATTAAATAAAACAATTTTCAGTAATTAAATTTTGCAATGTTCTAATTTTATCTATTTTGTATTTTGTTTTAGAAAATTTGAAGTGATCATATAAGAAAAAGTAATGTGTACACAAATGATGGAAATATTTATTGGGCCATGATATCACATATTTTTTCATTTATTGGGCCCTACATATGATAAAAGCCTTGCTCAAACATTGAGAGGCTCAAAGTTCAATACTGAATTGAATTAGGTGTTCATCCTACACCTCCGAGCTTTCATCTTACACCTTCAAAAATTACCATTTTAACCTTAATTAATATTATTTTAATATTTTCTCTTTCTTCATAAAGTCATTCTGCACCTCTCTAATTTTTTCTCTTACTTATTAAAGTCAATCTACACCCTTCTAATTTTTTTTTCTCTCTTATTATAGTCATCCTACATCATTTTAATAGACTTTAAAATCTATACAATTTTTTTATAAATTTTTTAAATTTTCATTTTAAATTTAATAATAGTTTAATTTAATTTAAAATTTTAAAATTATTTAATATACGTTTATTTATTAATAATTATTAGAATATAATTTTTATTATTATAATAGTTATGTTAAAAAAATAAAAACAAAAGTAACTAAAATAAAAATAGCAATAATAAATATTAAAAGAATTGTTTAAAAATATTATAAATAATAATTTTACTTTTTATAATATGTACATATTTCAAAATCTGTATGTAATTTTATTTACAATTCTTTTAATATTTATTATTGTTACTTTTATTTTAGTTACTTTTTTTTTTTTAACATAACTATTGTAATAATTAAAATTACACTTTAAGATATAAATGTGTATTAAATAATATTAAAATTTTAAATTAAATTAAATTTTATTAAATTTTTATTAAATTTTAAATCTCGAAATGAAATTTAGAAAATTAATATAAAAATTGTATAGATTTTAAAATCTATTAAAATGATGTAGGATGACTTTAATAAAAGAGAAAAAAAATTAGAAGGGTGTAGNTTGACTTTAATAAGAAAGAGAAAAAGTTAGAGGGGTGCAGAATCACTTTATGAAGAAAGAGAAAATATTAAAATAATATTAATTAAGGTTAAAATGGTAATTTTTGGAGGTGCAGGATGAAAGCTTGGAGGTGGAGGATGAAACACCCATTGAATTATACATTATCACAAAGAACAATTAAAATCTTTCTTAGGTATAGAGAGAGAAAGATAATTAATTTGGATAGTTTGTTTTTGAGAGAGAAAAGGAGGATTGAATTTTGTAAATGATTAAATTAATTTTACTAATTTC
This sequence comes from Vigna radiata var. radiata, assembly GCF_000741045.1. NCBI lineage: Eukaryota > Viridiplantae > Streptophyta > Magnoliopsida > Fabales > Fabaceae > Vigna > Vigna radiata. The sequence goes on along the minus strand of NC_028361.1, from coordinate 1,358,875 downwards.
AATATTTTATAAAGGATTAAGCTTTTTAAATATTAAAATATTGTTTAATTATATTTGAATAATTTATATATTTAATTTCAATTCTTTTTAAAAAATGTTTGATAAAATTTATTAATATTTTGATTGTATAGCTACAAAGTAATGAGTGTTATAATAAATATATAAAATAAATTAAAAAATAAAATATTTTTAAATAAGTTAATTTATCAACTTGCGATGGGATGGGTTAATATGTAAATATTTTACTAAATTAAAATAACTTATTTTTAATTTAACTCGCAATAAACTATGGTATAATCATTTTGATATCTTATTCTATGAACGAGTAATAACTAATTATTATCTATGTTTTTAATAGAAAATACATAAAAAAAAGTGTTTGATTTCGTGTAAATAGACAAATAAAATAGAGATATAAACTCATTGATCCAAAAAAAAACATATATCCTAATGAATAAACGATGAAATTGATATGCTTAAAAATATTGTTAAAAATATGATTAAATATATTTTTCCTACTCTAATTTCTGAAAAAAAAAAAACTGATTTTAGTCCTAACAAATTTGTCACAATACAAAATTCAAATATAAACAAGTCCTTTCATATGTGTTCACATGTGAACATAAATCTGAGAGAAAATCAAAGAATATTTTAATATATTTAATGGTAAAGTTGTTGTGTGTTTTTTTTAAGTGATTTGAAAATAAAACTAAATAAATTTAAAACTAAAGTAGGTAAGAATTTGTGAAAGAATTGATATGATAGAATAAAAAAGTTTTAATAAATTAAAATATAAAATTATTTTAATTATTATTATTATCTTTGTTATCATTATTATTATTAAATTAAATATAAAATATTATTGATGAAATTTTAACTATAAAATATTAATGTATTGGTTGATAAAATTACGAGAAAATGAATCTGGACACGATGAACATCACAACAAAAAAATGTATCGTATATACTAACAAAATCATGGAATTTCAAAAAGAGTAAAAATATCATCAGTAAATATAATGAAATTTAGACAATTTTTTTTTATAACATTTGAACATAATCTATGTGTGATTGGTTCAAAATTACTTCACAATCAATAATAATAATAATAATAATAATAATAATAATAATAATAATAATAATAAATACCATTATAGACCTAGATGATGTTCAAATATTGTCAAGAAAAATATACTCTAAGTACTATTATCCAAATAGTAATTCCCTTCTTCTTTATCCTTTAAATCATATCTCACAAAAAGAAAAATACATTAACCATTAAATAAAAATCTAACATTATTTTATTATTAAAAACATCAAAATGAGTGAGAAGAGTAGCATAAGTTATCATAGTGGTATTTATAATTGTTATTATTGATCGTGGATAACGTTAAAATGTTATAAAAAAAATGTTGTCAAAAAATATTTTCAAATATCATTATTGTTGTAACTTGTATTTCTCTTAATAATAATATTTTATGCCTTTTATGATGTGACATCCAAAGGAATCAAGATCAAAGTGATGAATGGGAGTAAGATTTGTAGAAGTTAGTTTCCATGGAGTGATTACCCTTTTGTTTTCTGCAGTGCAGCAGAGGAAAAAAAATGAAAATGATGATGATGAGTGCAATTAGCAGTAAAATAAAATTGAACCCATGAAAGAGTTGCAGAAGCTTTTAGAAAAGCTGCAATACAAGGCTAAAACAAAATGAGCACTGCGTAGAAACTACCATAATTTAAGGGTATGCGAGGACAAAGAGGCTCTGCCATCCATAAAACTGAAAGACTGAGAAACAAACATTTCAATGAGTTTGATGGTGAAAGGAGTGTAATGCTCTCTGTACAATATTTTGTTCAATGTCAGTCAGCACCATGTGACAGCACAGCTGAACCCTTCTCTTTCTTATCCCCACCTCACATGTGGGTCTTCCACTCCCAATACCAGACAAATCCTATTTCTTTCCATTTCCAACTTCTCTCTTTCTTTCTTTATTACTTTCCCATCTCATCTCCAATCACCCTCGACTATATCATACACTAACTCTATCAAAAGGTTAACTAACTCAACTATCTTCATTGCTAAAACCATGCATTACTTTTCCACATTATCATTACTTCTTATTGTTTTTAATCATGATTTATCTAAAGTAACTATTGGAAATCTCACATTAATTAACATGATATATCCATATATACCTCATCTCGATTATATCTCATCTTATATATTGCTTATACCTCATCTTAGATACAGATTATATATTAATACAAATCTCATCTTATAAATTGATTATACATAAATATAGACTTCGTTTTTATACATTAATATAAACCTCATTGATTATACGTAAATACAGACCATTGATTACATATAAATGCATATTTCATCTTTATACATTTAAACAAACCTCATCTTACGTACTGATACATAAATACAGACCACTAATTATATATAAATGCAGACTTCATCTTTATACATCTAAACAAATCCCATCTTGCATACTAACTATATGTAAATATAGACTTCATCTTCCGTACTGGTTATATATAAATACAGACCTCATCTTAGATACTAATTATATGTAACCTCATCTTACATACTGATACTGATTATATGTAAATATAGACCTCATCTTCCTTACAGGTTATACATAAATGCAGACTTCATATTCGAGATTGGTTTTATAAAATTGAATTAAGCTTAATTTACCTTTTTAAAAAAGATGCACCAACTTTGAAATAAATTGTAGTTTAAAATGATGTAAATGTTTAGTATTGTCAACAAAGGAACATGTTTTAAATATTGCATTGTGCAAGGCAAACAAAACAAAGAAGGGTCCCTTGTGGTGAGTGGTATTAAAGGAGTGAAAGCGACAAGAAGGAGCAGGTGTTAAATCTTGTATATGATGTAGCTTGAGACCATTAATGGTAAGTGATATCCAATAATCAAAGCTAATTGGGGGCAGAGGGAGCACTACTCTTCCCAAACCGGAAAAAAAAGGAAGAGTGGTAGAAGCAGTAGAAAATAGGAACTAAATGGTAGAGCAAGTTTTATACATTAAGAAGCTAAAGTAAAAACAACAGTACTTTGTTCTGCCTGAGTCTGGTGAAACATACACATCTATAGATGATTTATGTTGAGAGGAATGGGAGTACAACAGAAAAGGAAAGGAAGAAAAGAAAAACTAGTCTTATAAACTAATATGTCTGTCCAAGTATGCAACATGTATCGCCTGCTGTTAGTAGTATGTATTGATCATGGTGGTGATCTCATTTGATTCTTCTCTAGAGGATCTAATCTTCTGATCTAGGTGTATTTCGCTATACATCTAGAAGATTCTTCTATAAGCTTCTATAAATCTGCAAAGAAACAAACCAGCAACCAAAACAAAAACGTTATCAGACCATAAGAAAATCATATGAGATGACGTTTACTTGTAAAGAGCAAACCATTTTTCCAAGAGAGGAGAAGGAAACCAAAAACTTACCCTAATAAAAATTATCTCCAGCTGGCCATTTCTATTCTTATTACCTACAATTCGAAATCTTGAGTAACAGAAAGGAGGGGGAAAAAAGACAACTTGTCAGAAGAATTCTGTCCACATTATTATGCAGGGAACAGTTTCAGAGAGGAACTAGCAGTACCTTGAATTGTAAAGAAAACTAGCGGGAAGCCAAGTCGCTTGACGAGGTTGCTGGTTCTAGCTTGTCATAAGATGAGGTAGTAGATGAAAAAGCAGCACTATGGTTGACCTCTGCCAATGTAGAGAAGTCAGCATGATAATCTCCAGCTGCTTTTGTTGGTGAAGCGAAGAGACTGTCAGGGAGGGCCTGCTCCACACTTCTCAAAGGCCAATAGAGGATCATGAAAGAACACAATATCAAATTTTGAAATGAAATGCACATACCCTCAAGGAGGAGAGATTGAAATATGAGGAAATGATGCCAAAAATGCTGCACCACAATCAATAGAAATAAGATCTAAAACAAAGTATGCTCATACCTATTACTAAGATCCACATTTTTGGTATTTCCACTATCCTTCGTATTCCCACTCTCAGAATCATCTAGCTCAACTTCTTTCTGCTGCTGCTCAGATGCAATACCTAAAGAATTGGTAGAAGTGAAGCTGCCACCATAGCCTGTCATTAAAACAACAAAGATGTAAACTGTCTATAACCTTTTTCTTTAGAGTATTTCATAGGCTATCGTCAATTGACTGACCTGCAATATCTCCTTTAATGCTATCAGGAGAGAGACCTGCATCATTAGTGTGACCATGAAGTTGATGGGGCAAGACCAAAGGATTGCCAACAGAAAGACTGCGTTGGTGATGGTGAATAGGATTATTCTTGAAGTCAGGAAGCTGTAGGTTCTTCAGCCTTCTTTCTTGAAGCTCAAGGACTTGCTGCAATTCAGCCTGCTCTTCAATTCTTCTTCTCAATAAGATATCATGTGGATTATACAACATCCTTGACCCTGCATTAAACAAAGTTGGTAATAATATAAAATGAAAGGAGCATGAAAGACTTAAGGTCTAACTTACAAAATCCACATATAAGGCAAGAACTGTCCAAGCCTTACACAAGAACTATATATATCGAGTTGATGTAGAATGTCAAAACACCCTCAATAAACATCTAGAACAGAGACAAATGTGAGTGATCCAATAATAACACCCGGTCCCACCTAAGAATAGACATCTAAAGCATTGTGAGGATTAAATTGGCCTCATATCACTTCTATAGTTGATGTGGGATCTTAGCACACCCAAATAACTAGGACTGTTCCAGAACATAAACAAATAATAGGATGACCCGATAACAGATTTATGAAAGCCTTTATACAATCTTAGAATTTAGACCATAAGGTCCAATTCAATCATACAAAACTAACTTGAAAGGTGAAAATGGTCTAAGCCTTACAAGACCGACATTGTAGGATTTCAACAATGTCGATAGGAGAAATTTGATTACCAAGATGGAAATCATATGGTTCTTTAGAGCCAAATCCAGAAGGGCTCAAACATGGTGAAAGATCTCCTCTCTCTAATTGCTGTTGTTGATGTTGTCTCCTGCATAAATTAGTCAAAACAGTATAAATTTAAGATAGTTAAGATATAAACAGAGTAAAACATGATTTCTACTTACTTGTCAGGGACTTTTCCCTTCTCCTTGTAGGGCTTGACAAGTACACGTGAGTCACAGATAAAATGAGGATTCCCTTTGGATAATATGAGTCTCACTGTCTCTGGATATACAAAGGTAACAAATCCAAACATCCGCTTCTGCTGATAAGGAATTCTCACATCTTGAACAGGTCCGAATTTGCTACACAGGAACAAAAGTAGCTACTCAATGAGATCCCTCTATTTGGATCCCAATGTATGTGTGCATCAATATGTACAGAAACAATAAGAACTTGCACATGCACGGCCACTACTGTGTTATATGCAATTGCAAATATTAACTTATTACGCAAAGTAATGTCAATTATAGATAACAATTCCAATCATTACTAAGAAGTTAGTCCACACCATTACAAAGGCACTTAATCTAAAATAGTAATAGAACAAAAATATATCTACTTTTCAACTGCAAACTTCTCCACCCAGTTTCAAACCCTATACTATACATATGCCTACATCTATCCTACTCTATCATTTATCAATTAACATATCTTTCACATAAAAAAATATCTAAATCAAACCCTAAGTTTGCTTAAACAAACGCTGCCATTCAGCATGCACAAAATTATAATAAAGCAACTGTATAACTTTACATCAGACATCAAACCTTTAAATCAATGTCAAGTTTAAGAAAACCACTTCTCAAGCTTTCTTTCAAACCCAGTATGATACGTTACAATGTAACAAATTATGACAGATATTCCATACAATGAAACTAAAGTTTAAATTCAATTGTAAAAGCAAGAATTACTTCATGTATAGCATCATAGTACAGACTACACCAACCAAAGACATACTAATTATGAATTAGTATATTCGAGATTGTTTTATTTAAATATGGATTGAACATTGATGAAGATTATTTCCTTTGACAAACCGATGGTAATTTTTTAGCTGAAAAACTGCACAACCATGTTGATCGAGACATGCATGCACATCATTGCGGTAATGATCATGACTCATGATAAGTGATCACTGTTAAGCTATGAACTTGCTTATTCGACAAAGCTTCCTAACAAGAGAAACTGAGCCAGAAAACACATTGAAGCGATACCTGAAAATATGGGATTAACCCAGTCTCCTCATGGGAGACACACATCATGCTCTGGAAAGTTTATCGCCTATAAAAGACAAACTCTAAATGTTACACATACAACACATGACTTGAAACTGATATTCTAAATTCAGTAACATCATGACCAATGATTACTGAGTCTAAATGCAAAAGACTCTTAATCCCCTAGCACACACAAATCAGTAAAGGATCACAAAATTGCACTACTCGGGTTGCAAGTTAAATCAATATCAGAGGCAAGGCAACCAAAATCCATCTCCTTTGGAGCTTCCAACCAAAAGAAAAACATTAAGGAGCTCAACCAAAAATATTTAAGACGAGCACACAAAAAATATGGTGGAAAACACGGATTAGTTAATAGCAACAACGGAGACCTGACACATTACACGTCTGCAGTATAATGTTTCACAACTTCACATTTTTCAGTGGCACCGCATTTGTGCACATGTTATAGCATATTCTACCTGAAGTACTCGGAGACATCTTCATCTTTGAAAGTACTTTCCGCAGGAAACGTCAAGTAAATCTGTCGCGAGGCCGAGTTGGGCTTATCGCCAGAAATTGCGGCTAAAAAGTCATTCCTTTCAGGCCTATCCCAGCCAAAGTTGGAGAATTCTTCCCCCATCATGAATGCTGCTGCCGCCCTGAAAAGCAACACGAGAATGTACAACAGTTAAACATCACTTTACAGCGAGAAAGGTAAAATAAAAACAAACAAAAAAACTAGAGAGGATTCCTTCCAAATTATGCTACACCTTTGGGACTCCTGCATCAAAAACTCATAGTACTTCTCACGTGCGGTTGCAGAAGGCCCAGAACCCAGTCTCTGAAGCTGCGGGACCTTGAACCTAACAAAATCATCACGCTGCTGTTCCATCCCCTCAAGCTTACTAGGAGAGCCAACAGTGGCATCCAGTGAATCAGTGAAAGCACCATGAAGAAACTTGCAATTGGAGCCATTTTTACAAAACCCTCTAGCAAAGTAAAGGCAGGGCTTGTACCCAAGTCCAGGGGCAGCTTCTTCACACCCAAAACCAACATCACTTGCAGAGTAACTCCTCCTGTGCAAATGTGAGTCCCCGGAGTGCCAATTCTGAGCCCCAACACCCAATTCAAGGCGTGGATCGACCAAATCTTCGTTCTTGGAGGAGTCATTGAGGAAGGGAAAGTACTCATTCACCTGCTGCTCGTCAACAAAATCACAATCACCGTTGACACGCGGTGAGAGTGCTCGGATGTTATCGTACGAGAGTAAAGGAGTGGACTTTGGACTAATGGGGTTGTTGTTTGGGAAGTTCCAAGCGTGAGAGTGAGAAGAAGGCGAAGATGGGTTTCTAGCAAAGTCAAAACCGTTGGTGGGCACTGCTCTCGAAAATGGGTTGGTGGAGGAAGCAGTGAGTCTTGCTATGGGGTTAAGAGGTGAAGGAGGAAGAGAAGGAGAAGAAGGAGTAGAGAGTGCGAGACCCATATGGCTCTTAACCCTGAGAATGAGAGTGTGGAGCACAGCGTCAGGGCTACATGCCAAACGAATGAGTTCAGACTCTTCAAGATTCATCAGAAGATAACCCATGATTTTTGAAGCATTCTCAGGATCAAAATTTTTAATCTTGGAAAGAACCACATTTGTTGCTTCGCATGAACCCATCAGAACCGAAACCTTGAAAGACACTGAACAAGAAATGAAATGGCGGAACTCTGGTGAAGACTGTGGAAGAAGAAGAAGAAGAACAAGAACAAGAACAAGAAGAAGCAGCAGAAGAAGAAGAAACAGAAAGATGATGTTTTTATTGTCTGTTACCACATACCTTAGCAGTAGCAGTAGGTTTTGGAGTCTAAGCATACGTTGAACAACAGACTCACTCTCTCACTCACTCTCTCTCTCTCTCTCTCTGTAATCTCTCTCCTATCTTCGGAGGGTGAGAGCGGTAGATTTCTCAGATCCACAACAGGAATGGATGGATAATCGTCAACAACATAAGTTACAATATGCCTCCGGGTTTTCTTACAAAAAACAAAACAACTTTTTCATTTTTTTTTTCACATCAGAGAAATGTTCCTAGTAAAAATACTCCATTTTATCGAATGTTCTTCAGAAATAGAAATATACGTCAAGCCTTTAACACTTTTCATTTATATTATCACATTAATTTAAACATGTATACGTGCAAAATGAGAAAGCAGAGAAATTTATCAATATCGTGAATTTGGTTTAGTTTATTCTGGAAAAATAGTAATTACTTTATCCATTTCAAGAAAGTATTTTGAAAAATAAAAAATACTAGTTTCTCAAACAAATAATTTCAATACTTCGTCATTTATTTTAAATTTGTTCACACTTAAAAATAATAACAATAAGATGACACATTTTTTTAAAATATATTTTAAAAAAATCAAATAACCTCCTCTAAGAAAAAGTAATATTAATTTAAATTTTGGAATATAGAACGTTATGATTGGGCAGAAATAAATAATCCGATGATTGAAATTGTGTAGTTATGAGTTAGTGAGAATTTAAAAGTTGTTTTAAGCTACAACCTATCAACCGTGTAATAGCTAAACACGCTATCGTACTAAAAAATGTTAACTCATTATAACTCACCTTTTTCTTTTCTTTTTTTAATTTTTTATTTTCTTTTATTTGTAGGGGGTGGAGTGATGGCCCACTTTTTGCTACTGTGCATTTTTTTTTTCTTTAATGATATCAATGGCTATTCGTCAAAAAAAGAAAAAAATCAATGATTGTAGGGTTATTGCTTGCATTTAAGACAAATGTTAGTTTCTCTGTACAAATTAATTAGAAGTGATTAGCAACATTTCATCAGAAAATATACATTGAAATTATTAATAGTATTAGTTTTATTATTGTTGTTGTTGTTATTATTTAAATAAATAGCAGTTCTCTTATAAACTCAATTCTCTTAATTTAATATAAAAAAACTGAAATCAAATTTAGGGTAAACTATAAGTCGTGTTTAATTAAATTTTCTAATTTGAATAAATGCAAGAGAAATTAAAAAATAAATCCGTGATTAGGGAGAAATTAGTCAATTTGAGAAGAAGCCTAAAACAGTGGGGTGATATGATTCTTCCTAATCACAACAGGGTTAGGCATAAACAATGAAGTTAATATTTGGAGTCTTGCCTCCTCTCTCAACTACTCCTTAAACTAATGAAATTATATAATTAGTCTTTAGAACATTACATATATATTAAAAATAATCTTAAAACTAATTCCCCTGGCATTAGTTAAAATATTAAAAAATGATAAATATTTAATATTTTAAGAACTTACTTAACTTCAATATTTGAATGCTATTATAAAAGAGTGATATGTTTGAAATCTACCGTTTTTTTTATTTTTATTTTCTAGACTTATATAAAGAGTTCAGTTAATATATATTTTTTCAATAAAAAACTGGTTTATTGATTTCCTAAACAGTTTCCACCAAGAATCAAATATGTATATAATTTTATTTTAGTTTATAAAAAAAAACGTTTGTTTTTTTCTCACAAACTTTTATTTTTTTATTGGTTAAATAATTGTTTTTCCTCACCTAAATTAATTAAAAATGAAGAAAAATAGTCTGACAAAAATTAGAGTAATATTTATGGAGTTGTAACATTTGATACTAGACTTTTTACGGAATAATTTGTATTATCAGTTTACCAGAACACGAATTAGATTGTTTTGTGAGACATTGATAAAGGCTGTCTTTAAGAATTTATTTGTAGTATATCACTCAATTCTCCATGATACAAGTTTCTCCAAACATTTATATTAATCAAAATAAAAAGAAACAAATCAAGTGATAAATATAGGAAGAAAGTGTAGACAAGACCTAAAATTTCATGTGTATCTGAATAATCAATGTTTGTTAATCTTTTGAGAGTATCTAATCTAAACAATATGAAACTATGTCTCTTTTGTAGTACTCCTAGTTCACAACACAAATTACTAAAGGTAGATAAGCAACAACGGATTAGAGATAATAGTTGGCAATTAAGAATTAATAATTGGCAACCTTTTGAGCATGTTAAGATTTAGCATGCATGCGCAGGAAGCAAGCCATTTATTTGAGTAGTATCGGGTTTTATAACTAAACGACAAACATCCACCAAACCCAAATATAGGTGTTCCATAACTCTTTTAACTTTATTAAGCCTTTACACGTAACAAATACCAATACTCATTTAAATGCACGGACAGGTATATAAAAAGATATATGAGAAAAACATCCATAAATTGAAAAAAAGAGATCTGTAGCCAAAACAAAAAAGAAAAGGAAAAAAGAGGCTCCGACACAAACTTTAACATGTAGCAGAAACAAGCTGCAAACGAAAAGAGACCCTACGTTCCTCAACAGAACAACGTTACATGTAAGAAAAAGCATATCCAAAACACGTTACTATAATAAAACAATTGTGTGTTAAACAACATACAACTTAATAAACTAGCTAAAAGTTTAAACCAATCATCCGATGAGAATCGCCAGCATCAAATATGTATTTTGCATGACGGAAGCACAACTATCAGAAAAATCCTCCACAGCCATAGCAATAAACCAAGCTGCTAATTTACGGTCCACACACATCAACACAAACATTTACTGAATACACATGTCAATATCTCCTCCGGGGGCTCCTGGAGCGCCGTTCACGAGGTGCTCTGCGAAATGATAAAGTTAAAATCATTCTTAAACACTGAAAAAATTTAGAATACCATTCCAGAAAACCTTACGCACATGACTAAGTTCTAGCTCGCTGTAGTTCTTACCCATGGTTTTAAAAACAGTTCTAGTATACAACAGGGTGTTCACACAGGGGGAAGAAACACAGCGTTAGCATCTGCTTAACACAACTAAAAAGGGGAAGTTTTCTTCATATTGTAGTAAACAAATTGAAATTTGGAACAAATTTTGTTACACTTATCCACCGTCCAGGAAAATATACCATGTTTTCATTTTTTTTTCTATCCTTTAGCCAAGGAGAAACATATATAATATCCATTTTCATTTCTGTTTAACCTTAGAAACAAAGAACATATGCTTTAGAAAATTTTAGGAAATGATATCACATTGGCTGAAATAAATTTCACATTGGGAAATACCAAACCAAACAAAGTGACACTAAGACCAGCACTGGATACAAAAGGGACGTTTTTTAATGTTGCAAAACAACAAAAATTCTGTAAAGATTATATCATTAGACATGTATAATATACCTAGCATTCTTTCTTCTGACTGACTCGTTAATAGGTCCACTGCTGAAGGCCCAGTCAACATAAATGGTTTGGGTAAGAAGCTCGGATCCATTCAAATTCTCTATTGCATTACGAGCTTCTTCAGCACGCTCGTATTCAATCAATGCATAACCCTGAAATAAAAATGTTCATTAGTCCAGAAACCAAAACCTCCACATGATAAAGTTGCATATTTGCAGGATAGATGTGATAAACCAAGTTATAGAAAGCAGGATAGCAAATTTGCATTCCTAATACTATTTCTTTTAAATCAAAAGGCAATCAATGTTGTTTGTAAAAAAAAAAACACAGATGGCAGAAAATTTTGCTAGACAGGAATTCACCCTGCTTAATAATATTCTACAGAAAGAGACTCGTCTTCAAATAAAATGGACCAGTAGGGACAGAGGTGTACAAGAGTACAATATAATAGAGATAATGAAGAAATAACAGTAACCTATACATGGCTAGAAAAATTGTATCTTTCTTCCCTCGGATTCTTTCGAACTCAAGACAAGAAGATGCCATACTTGCAGTACATCAATTTATAAGAAAATAACAGAGGGGCAGCCAATTTCAAATCCTTTTCTATCAATGAAAACATATTAACAGGATTCCACTAAGTAACAGATTTGGGTCAATAATTAATCACCAAGACAAACAAAATTCTTGCCAGTAGAAGGATAGAATAATGGAGGGACTGCCAATTTCAAATACTTTTCTATAAGTGGGAAACATATTAACAGCATTCCACAAAGTAATTAATCACCAAGACAAACAAAATTCATGCCAGTGCAAGGATAGAAAAATGTGGTAAGCAAGTTATGGGAAGAAGGATAGAGACTTGTCAATAAACCGTGCTTATGATTTACAAAGAATCTAAAAAGAGACTTGTCTTTTTAATTAAATGAACTAGTGGAATGAAGGGACAGAGGTAAACAAGGATACAATGCAACAGAAATGGTGAATAAATAATACTTAGACATGGTTAGTAAGAATTGTATCTTTCTTCATTCACATTCTCGCCAAGTAGAGACATCATGATGGTATTGAACTTATACTCACGACACAACGGTAAAATATCAGCTTTGGGCCAGTAATTATCCACCGCGTGAAACAAATTTCAAACCAAGAGCCATGACAAGCAAAATAGGAACCAGACTAACAGAAAAATCACATTAAAAGTCAAATGACTCAAATCACCAAAGTGGATCAGCTATCAGGACGCTGACAACACAATGCCAGATGCAAATCAATAACAAACAAGCAGATCAAACATTTATCAACTTCTACTTGGGTTATAACCATGCATATAGTTGTCATGGTGTCAAAGATCAATTACAATGAAAAAGGTGTTAGTTGAAACGAAAGCAGTCACGAAGTTATGTGAAAGTACAGAAGGCTTTATACAGCCAGACAGTGACCAGATAGTGTGAGTATCCAATGGATTATAATAATGACTGCAAAACTCAATAAATCAATAGTAACAAAGAAAGAAACAAAGAAAAGAAAAGAGGAACAATGAGTTACTTTAACAAAACCAGTGCGGCGATTGAGATTCAAATGCAGGTTCTTAATCTCTCCGTATTCACCAAAGGCATTTTGCAAATCATCCTCTTGCGCTTCCTCGTGCACGCCGGTCACCAGAATGATCCATCCTTCAATGGCTAGAACAAGCCAAACAAAACATACGTAATTAAATTATATAAATAAAAAAGCAAAACCCTAACCCTAAGAGGGAGAGGGGACTGACATCTCTGTGGTCCAGGACCACCCTCGGTGGTGAGGGAGTCGAAGTCGGAGCCGGAGAGTCGAGTGTTGCGGTTGGCATCGGTGTCCTGACGGAAACCACGACCCTTGGTCTTCTTGGGAGCGGAGAGAGAGGAAGTAGCCGCGGCGGTGATGGCTGATTTAAGCTTAGGGTGAGGCGGAGAAGCATCGGCGTCGGGAGCGCCATCTTCGTCCATCAAGTCATCGTCCTCGGGCTCGAAATCCAAGGCTTCTCCGTCGGCTGCGCCACCTTGCATTTCCGCCTCTGCTTCTTTCTCAAAAGAGTAAAATTGAGTTCGATATGAGTTAGAGCACGTTCTGCGAGTGAAGGGAGAGAACCTTTTATGAGTATTTTTTTGCTTGCAAATCCTTTTGGGGTTTATCTAGGGTATTTAAACTAATTTTACGGAAAAATGTATAAATATAAAAAAAAAAACTATATAAAATATAATTAACAAAATAAAAAATTAAATTCAATAATAAATAATATAAAAAAACTCTTTAATTTTAAAACCGAGTTTTTACATCTTAATTTTATTTATTTTAAAAGAATAAAAGTTATGATTTTTAATATACAGGAATTAGTTGAACCTAACTAATCATCTAAGCTCATGATACGATTTTGTTTTTTTCAACTAGATATTTTTATGTAGAAACATTTTTTTATTTAATTTTGTTTGGAAAATTATATTTTTTTTATTTAGAAAAATGTAAATAAAATGTTTAAAATTATACAAATATAAAAAATTATTTTAAAAATTATAATTAAATAAAAATAAAAATTTAAGAATATAACAAAATATCAAGCTTTTAATTGAAATTTATAAAATAAAAAAGTATTAAAATTTAACAAAAAAATTATCTAGAAAAATATTTAAAAATAGAAGTTAGAGCTTTTCTATACAATTTTCTTATTTCTTTTTTATTTTAAGAAGTTTGAGTATCATATAATTTTCTTTTAATAAATATTTTGAAATATATATTTTAGTTATTGAAAATCACTAAATATAAGTTTAAAATTTTTATAGTGTAGTGTCATTTTTTATCATTTAAAAATTAGTTAGGAGCAGAATATTAAAAAATTCAAATTTAAATTAGATAATTTTTTTAAGTTATTGTTTATTTAAGTTAAAGTAATAAAGATTCGGAGTTAGAAATTGATTTCCTAAAAATTAAATTTTGACTTGAAAATAGAGTTAAGCTATCTCCATGAACATTAGACAAAGCGTAATATTGAAAAGAAACTCTATCTGTGTTATGTAAAAGAAAAAATCAAAATACAGTAGAAAAAATATCTTCATATTTAAATAATTACATAAAAATCATTATATCCTTAACATTATTTCTTCATATTTATATATTTAAATACAATAAAAATAATCAAAGTTATTTCAAATATCTTAAATTAATATATTTTTATATTTCTTCTAAACTTCTTAAAAAATTCTATATGTTTTCCATTTTCAAAATTTCAATAAAAAATTATCTATTTTAAATTTTTATTTTTTACATTTTTTCTAAATTAAACATTTTTAATAAATTTTTAACACTTTTTCTATTTTAGAAAATTTATAAATTTCAATCAAAATATTTTTTTAATTTTTATATTTCTATTTATTTTTTATTTTTTAAATAAAAATTTTTTAAACAAAAATTATATATTTCTATAATTTAAATATTTATTTTTATATTTTTCTAAATAAAAAATTATATTATTTCAAACACAAACAATAAAAAGACTGCATATAGAAGAAAAAAGTTTAGTTGAGAAAATTATGTAAAATAAATAAAAATAAATAATATATATATATATATATATATATATATATATATATATATATATATGTGTGTGTGTGTGTGTGTGTGTGTGTGTGTGGTTAAATATGTTTTTGATCTCTTAATTCTCAGTGAAAATTTGAATTAGTTCCTCTTCAAAATTTTGGTTTAATTTAGACTCCTAACTTTAGAAATGTATGAATTTAGTCATTTTAACTAAATTTTGTTAGATTTATTTGATGTTTTCATGATAGCATTGGGGTTCTTTACACTGTTTGACACATTTTTGCTTCAATCTTAACTGAGAAACACGTTTGAAACATACATTAAAATTAACAAAATTTGGTTAAAAGGAATAAATTCATACATTATATACTTTTAAAGTTCAGATACTAAATTAAACCAAAGTTTCAAAGTTTGTGAAGAGGGACTGATTCCAATTTTCACTTAAAGTTAAAGAATAAAAACATATTTAATATATATATATATATATATATATATATATATATATAAACTGGCTTCTTTTCACTTAAAATGTAATTTTTCTTTACAACAAATATATTGATTGTTTAAGATTTAAAGTGGATTTGCTATATAAATATAATTTTTGAAAAAGTTTCACAAGATCCACTAAATATAGTCTTGATCGTGGGTGTACGGTGTCATATTTCCAACGACCGGAAATACTTAAAAACCGAACGGTCTTAGTGGACAAGCAGCCCACTATAGCGCCACATTCTCACTGGGCTCAAGGCCCAATTCATAAAAATATATCATTCAGATATATTCACCAGATATATCTTGCGAAGATATTATAACAGAGATATGTCAAGTAAGATTATATTTTATTCT